>NW_024096899.1:130000-240000 GCF_016545835.1 Crotalus tigris
ACTCAAGGCTGCTTGGTTAGGACTCAAAGAGTTGTTTAAGACAGCTCTACTCCTAATGATCCTTTTGCACAGTTCCGTGGTGTCTTCAGCTAAGCTACTCATTAACTGTAGCAAGATTTTTGTATAGACAAAGATGGAAAGATTGGAAGTACTTCTTTATACTTTTCTTTTCTTTTCTTTTCTTTCCTTCCTAATTTTGTTTTATTCCCCCCCCCATTGATTTAGAGCAGGGGTCTTCAAACTTGGCCCTTTTATGACTTGTGGACTTCAACTCCCAGAATTCCTCAGCCAGCCTCCATTTTGTTTGTTAGATTTAAGACAGGGGTCTTCAAACCTGGCCTTTTTATGACTTGTGGACATCAACTCCCAGAATTCCTCAGCCAGCCTCCATTTTGTTTGTTAGATTTAAGACAGGGGTCTTCAAACTTGGCCTTTTTATGACTTGTGGACATCAACTCCCAGAATTCCTCAGCCAGCGTGCTTGGCTGAGGAATTCTAGGAGTTGACGTCCACAAGTCATAAAAGGGCCAAGTTTGAAGACCCCTGTCTTAGCTAAATACTAACCAGGTCCACCTCAATCACTTGTTTTCAGAACCACAGGGGTGAGCTAGGAATGAACATTTTGTAAAATCTACCTAATCGAGGGAACTCATCAAATGAATTAAAACAAGTTAAAACAACTGCTATCACATGAAAAATAAGTCAGTTTTACCCTATGCTTGTAGGCTTTGTGGCCTTCAAATAAGCTGGTATTCAAAGAATTTCCTGTTCCAATTTTTTTCCCTTTTTGGAGCATTTTGTTTACTAGCCAATATGTTTGAACCAAAAGATGCCCTAACCACAACTCAGTTCTTTAATTGAGGGCAAAAGGCGAAAGTATCTGTTCCACTCATAAAATTACATTTGAAAAGGCCATTAAAGCCAAAAGAACAAAAAAATAAAAACAAAATTGGAGATCTTCCATTCTTGCAGTTGGATCTGTCACAGAAATCAGAATTCACCTCTAATTTAGGTCCCCAACAGAGGGCAAGGATAATTATGAGTTACGATATGAAGTGGACAGTTCTGAAAATGATCCGCGGCTAAAAAGGGCTTAACCTTTTGAAAATTGTATTTAGGGGAGAATCTGCTCTTCACGTAAATAGTGGACAGCTCATGGCTCAGCTCTTCGAGGGAACATTTAAATAGCCTTATTAAGCAAATAGAAGATCTAATGGAATCAGGTCTTTGCCTCATTAGCAAACTGGTCAGGAACAAGGAAGCGGGATGTTTTCTGAAGTCTGCAAACAGGATTTTCAAGAAGCAAAACCCTTCCTAGAGTTTTGGAAAAAACAAATCTCTGCAAATAAATTAATCTCTAATACTGGGAGGAAACATCCTTTGGATGGCGCCTATTTTCTCTGCGGCTTGAATCACGTTGAATTTGGACGCCAGCTGTCAACCTCCAGATATGCATTTTGAAGCATTATTTCAGCCTTTGCAATGCTATTCCAAGGCGCTACCAAAATAAAAAAATAATAATAATAAACTCCGAAGCTCACTAACTTTGTTGATCTGCTAGTCTCAACTCTCTACCCGCCTGCTATAGGGACGTATTACTGTTGCCTAGGAGTACATCAATCAGATGCAGGTTGAAGGAAACATGTCATGGTTTTTTTCCTGTCCCAGCAAATTACTTTCTCTGCCAGTCTATCATGCCACTAATTGGCAGACAGAGGAAGGCGCCTGGGACTATAAAAGGGGCCTTTGCTGCTGATGTCCCCTTCCCCATTTATGGGACTGAAGGATGAATGCATAGTCAGTAGCTCTTTCAACCGATCTGTCGTATTTATTAATTTTTGGACAAACGCCCTGCATTTTGAATAGAATAGATAGAATAGTATTGGCCAAGTGTGGTTGGACACGCAAGGAATTTGTTTCCAGCGCATAAGCTCTCAGCGTACATACAAGTAATAGCGATAATCATGATCATATACAACATGAAAATACATTCATCATAAATCGTGAAATGCAACACTTCATCATAAATCATAAGGGAAAATGCAATTTTAGTAGCAAGACAGCTAAGGGCAATTTAAGTCTGGGTCCGATTCCTTCATTGACTGGGGACAAGATGAAAACAATATAATCAAGATTCAGTAAAGGGAGGAGGAGGAGGAGGAGGAGAAGAAGAAGAAGAAGAAGAAGAAGAAGAAGAAGAAGAAGAAGAAGAAGAAGAAGAAGAAGAAGAAGAAGAAGAAGAAGAGGAGGAGGAGGAGGAGAAGTAGTAGTAGCAGTAACAGTATTTGTGCTACACTTGAATAATAATAATATCCACAAATACAATATTAAAAACATAAATGTAAAAGTAAGGACTCTCTGCATTTATGCAAAAACTCTTTAGTGTTTGCTCTGATGTAGATTGATAGATTATTTTATACGGAGTGATTAGAAGAAGAAAAAAATGCCTGTCTTCTCAAGAAGTTGAAGCAAATTCATATATAATCTTCAGCCATCTATGTAAATTTTCTAATGGAGTTTTATTCATCGGTTGATTCATTTGTTCAACCTCTGAGTCAGTCTGACATTAAAAGCACTGTAAACATGACACGATGCCTTGAAAATGAAGCAAACATATCATATAAACTGGCAAAGCAGAAAAAAATTGAAAGCAACCACAGACAAACTTTTTTCAACACATTGAAAAACGGGAAATATATATATATTTTTAAAAAAACATGAAAATTAAAATTGATTTGTTACTTCATAGCGAGTTAAGGGAAATTAAGTGATCATTTGAAAGTCTTTTTTCTTCCCCTACATGTAAAGAGGGCTGGATTGTCTCAGCAAGATACTGTATCTCCAGATCTATTCTTCCCAAAGGTGCTTTTTCAAGAGCAACTAGACTTTCTTTGTTTTTCCTTGAAGATATCTCATTTCTCATCCAAGATTCTTCTTTGGAACGAAACGTCTTCAAGGAAGAATCAAGAAAGTTCAATTGCCTCTTGAAAAAAGCATTTTTTGGGACAACCATGACCTGGTTGACTAAGAATCAACATAGACGTTTAGAAGGATATCTTCAAGGAGTTGCTTCTCTTCCCACAATGGATGGTCAATATATGATGGATGGATGCATGGATGGATGGACAATAGATGGATTTTATAATCTTTTCAAAACACAGATGAGCAGCTGAAACACCTCATGTCCTGCCTCAGATAAGAGAACCATCCTTCTATAAATAAATTATTTACTAAAGCTAAGGCTGTTTGCTTGGTGGCCACCATAACCTAGGTAGAACTTTTCAATATTTTAAAACTATTATTAAATCTATCCCAGCTGCCTGCAGATAAGCCAGAAGCATCTTAGAGTATGGATATGTCTTCTGAAAGTGATCTTTTTTTTAATTCTGGAAAATGTGAGTTTGGGAAATTCAATAGGAACTTACAAAGTGTCATGTGGTAGAACAGCTCCATGTTTTTTAGGCACTCTAAACCAGATGTGCATTGACGTAGCCACAGAAATAACAATTCTTTAAAAAGATGACCTACAACTACATTCTCGTCTAATTGTGTGGTTCTGTCCAGTGGTGGGATTCAAATATGTGAACAACTGGTTCTCTGTGTGGATGCTGCTTCCGGAAGTCTATTCTGGGCCTGGGCAACAAAAAAACTAGCTACCAGTTCTGTCGAACTGGTGCGAACCGGCTGAATCCCACCACTGGTTCTGTCTAATTTCTATTGAATGATGCTACTGAATGTAGATTTCCCAAAGTCTAAAATATATTTGCTGTTTCTGTCTTGGCTAAAAGATACATATGACAGAGTTGAAAGATTTAGATTTTGAAGAGAATCCTTTTGGTGGATAACAATGCCCATTGTTCCTAACCTTCTGTTTAAAACTCCCCACCCACTTTCAAGTCGTGATTCATTGGGTCTTAGAAGAGAATCTGATTCAGTCTTTTGATCTGACCCACTGTGGGGTATATAAACAAGAGAAACAGCATGCAAGTTTCTGATGGAGGAGCTGCTGTTAGCCAAAAAGCACATTAAGATTTTTTTCCAGGAAAAACAAAAACAAAGAACAGCAAGATTTTTTTTTATTATTATTATTTGTAATGGTGCCAACTTCCAAAGTAGTTGACTCAAGTTAAAAAAAAAAAACTTCTGAGTCTCTATTGCTTTTCTGAAGTCCTTGGTCTTCCTTCCTTCCAGTCTGATAATGTGCTTTTTGAAGACAGCATAAGTATCACAAAGAAGAGGGAGTCAAGCTTTCTCCAAAGCACCTGAAGGCAGGACAAGAAGCAATGGATGGAAACCGATCAAGGAGAGAAGCAACCTAGAACTAAGGAGAAACGTCCTGACAGTGAGAACAATTAATCAGTGGAACAATCTGCCTCCAGAAGCTGTGAATGCTCCAACACTGGAAGTTTTTAAGAAGAGATTGGACAACCATTTGTCTGAAATGGTATAAGGTTTCCTGCCTGAGCAGGACGTTGGACTAGAAGACCTCCAAGGTCCCTTCCAATTCTGTTATTCTGTTAATATTATGACCAAGAGGAATATAAAGGTATTACATTTTTAAACACTGGAGCGATGTTGTCATTCAATGAAATTTAGGACTTAGCTTCATCTCCCTAGCTTCTATTAGACCAGGGGTAGGCAACCTTGGCTCTTTTATGACTCGTGGACTTCAACTCCCAGAATTCCTGAGCCAGCATGATTCAGCTTGGAAACCTCTCCTTTTCCCCTCAGCATGGCTGGCTCAGGGATTCTGGGAGTTGAAGTCCACGAGTCATAAAAGAGCCAAGGTTGCCTACCTCTGGCCTAGGCCTAGGCCGCTTTATGACTCATGGACTTCAACTCCCAGAATTCCTGAGCCAGCATGGCTCAGCTTGGAAACCTTTCCCTTTCCCCTCAGCATGGCTGGCTCAGGAATTCTGGGAGTTGAAATCCATGAGTCATAAAAGAGCCAAGATTGCCTACCCCTGTATTAGACAGACAGACAGACAGACAGAAATAAATAAATTTCCCCTTGATTTTCAAAGAAAGGTATCGTTGTAGGGCAATTTAATTTGGATGTTCCTTTGAGTAAGCCATCTTCTTGCCATCTATGAATGGAGGGCAGGCTTTTTCAATAGATCTCTGCTCGTAATGCCAGGAAGTGACATTTTGGAATCCAGAAAGCTAGAGAATTATCTCTCCTAAAAAGTCTTGTCTGAAGGCAGCAAAACAAAATGGCAGAGATATAGTTTATCTCATTTGCCACATGCTCTGTCACTTTGCAGTCATAAAAGTTCCACTGCCTCCCCCCCCCTGGAAGCAGGCTTAAAAAGGAGCGAATAGGTTTGCAAAGGAAAATTTGCAAAATGCTTTGACTTGCAAATAAATAAACAAATGCTTGTAATTCAGAAGAGTCAATTTTTTTCCCTTTCCCATCTCATTCACATATGAAAATGAACATGCAAGAATGCATAATTTATAGTTCTGTATTTCCCTGTTTATATCCTTTTACATTTGAAGAATGTAAAATTTCAAACCAGTGATTCAATTTCACCGAATTCCAGTTGAACCCTAACATTAAAGCAGAATGCAGATCAAAAGAAGCACCCCGCTTAAAAGCAAAATATTGTTTTGCACAAGATAAAATAACTTCTAATAAATAGATTTCTATATTTCTGGCTTGATATCTTTTTTTTTCTTCTATCAACAATCAAGGTAGCTTAAAATAAGTTCTGTACGTATGATGAACTGTAGCAATAAAATCAGTTTAATTAAAATTTAAATCAGAAATTAAAATCAATGGCAATAAATTATCATTACCACATTTTAATGTCATTATAAATATCATTATTATTATTTTTTTTGCACAATCAGGGAACGCTAAATGCAACAAGGTTACACAGGAGCAGAATTTCAAGGCTTTTCTGGACCAGCTTTTTTCCTCTTCATAGTTTGGTTAACTCTTTGATATTGTAGCCCATAATAATGTCAAAAGACTCATTTAAGGTTCCAATTCCCCAAGTTTGCTATTTTTTACTTGATTAACTTGGTTCCAGCTTGACTGTTAATTATCTAGCGGAGAGGCTGATTCACAGTCCATTGTGGATTCTGTTGATATTTTAAGGGAGGATGGACACAGTATAAAAAATAAAATATATTTTGATATAAAATTGTTCACATAAACTTCTTCTAACTTACTAAATAAACTTTAAAAAACATCTGGAATCCAGGATTGATGTAATTCAATATGAGCCAGCCATGTGCTGCAGCTGCCAAAAAAAGCCAACACAGTACTAGGCTGCATTAACAGAGGGACAGAATCAAGATTAAGTGAAGTGTTGATACCACTTTACAATGTCTTGGTAAGGCCCCACTTGGAATACTGCATCCAGTTTTGGTCACCACGATGTAAAAAAGATGCTGAGACTCTAGAAAGAGTACAGAGAAGAGCAACAAAGATGATTAGGGGACTGGAGGCTAAAACATATAAGGAATGGTTGCTAGAATTGGGTATGTCTAGTTTAATGAAGAGAAGGATGAGGGGGGACATGATAGCAGTTTTCCAATATCTCAGGGGCTGCCCCAAAGAAGAGGGAGTCAAGCTATTCTCCAAAGCACCTGAGGGCAGGGCAAGAAGCAACGGATGGAAACTGATCAAGGAAAGAAGCAACCTAGAACTAAGGACAAACTTCCTGACAGTTAGAACAATTAACCAGTGGAACAACCTGCTTCCAGAAGCTGTGAATGCTCCAACACTGAAAGTTTTTAAGAAGAGACTGGACAGCCATTTGTCTGAAATGGTATAGGGTTTCCTGCCTGAGCAGGACGTTGGACTACATGACTTCCAAGGTCCCTTCCAACTTTATTATTATTATTATTATTATTATTATTATTATTATTATTATTATTATTATTATTATTATTATTGATCATCTCACAGTCAGCCAGATGTTCAGACTGGATTTGGCATTTTGTCTACCTATCGAGTCCTTACCCAGGACCTGGGATAGGCAGATGTGGATGTTTGATGGTATTACAGATATCGTCGCAGGATGGAAGCAGTTCCTAATAAGGCTGCCTTTTGCAATTGACTAATAGCGAATTTGTCAATGCCAATGGTGTTCAAGTGGTGCTCCAGTTGTTTTGGGATTGCACCCAAGGAGCCTATTACTATTGGTACTACCCTTGCTTCTTTTGCCACAGTCTTTCTATTTCTATTTGTAGGTCTTTGTATTTTGTTATCTTCTCCAGTTCTTTCTCTTCTATTCTGCTGTCTCCAGGCACTGCCACGTCCACTATCCAGACTTTTTTGTCTTTCTTATCGACAATTGTTAAGTCTGGGGTGTTATGTTGCAGGTGCTTGTCTGTTTGAATTCTGAAGTCCCAGAGCAGTTTAATTTTATCATTTTCTATGACTTTCTCTATTTTATGATCCCACCAGTTTTTGCTTACAGGCAAATGATATTTTTTGCAGATCTTCCAATGCACCATTGTTGCTACTTTGTCATGCCGCTGCTTGTAATCAGTCTGTGCGATCTTCTTGCAACAGCTTACCAAGTGGTCCACTGTTTCTTCAGCTTCTTTGCATAGGCGGCACTTACTGTCTGTTGCTGTCTTCTCAATTTTGACTTTGTATGCCTTTGTCCTTAAGGCTTGGTCTTGTGCAGCCAGAATTAGTCCCTCGGTCTCTTTCTTCAATTTTCCTGCTCTTAGCCATTGCCAGGTTTTATTATTATCTGCTTTCCCAGCTATTTTTTTCATGTATTGGCCATGTAGTGCTTTGTCTTCCCATGCCTCTATTCTGTTCTTCATTTGGTCTTTCTTGTAGGCCAGTTTGGTCTCTCCAGTAGTTAGTAAGCCTTCCTGATATACTAATTTCAGTGCATCTTCATCATTGTTCTTCAGATATTCTTCCAAAGCCATTTTTTCTTCTTCAACCATCTGATGTACTTGTAGCATTCCACGCCCACCTATTTGCCTTGGTAGATAAAGTCTATCAATGTCACTGCGTGGATGAAGGGCATGATTCATTGTCATTATTTTTCTGGTCTGCCTATCCATTGCTTTTAGTTCTGCTTGAGTCCAGTCCACTATTCCAGCTGTGTACCTAATGACTGGGATTGCCCAGGTGTTGATTGCCTTTATGGTATTTCCTCCATTGAGTTTGGACTTTAAGATCTTCTTCACTCTCTTGATGTATTCACCTCTAATCTTTTTCTTGACTTCAGTGTGCTTGATGTTGTCAGCTTGAAGGATACCCAAGTATTTGTAGTACTCTTCCTCATCCAGACTCTTAATGTTATTTTCGTGGGGCATCTTGATTCCTTCAGTTTTCACTATTTTTCCTTGTTTGATAGTAAGTGTGGCACATTTGTCCAAGCCAAACTCCATTACAATATCTTGGCTATATATACGGACAGTGTTGAGCAGCGATTCTATTTCAGATGATGTTTTTCCATACAGCTTCAGATCATCCATGTAAAGGAGGTGGGATAGTCTAGCAGATGTTTTTGATGTTTGATAGCCATGTCCTGAGTTATTCAGTATTGTTGACAGAGGAAACAGTGCAATAACAAATAGTAATGGTGATAATGAATCTCCTTGAAATATTCCTCTCTTGATATTAACCTCTCCCAGCTCTCACCATTGATCTGCAACTGTGTCTTCCATTGTGCCATCGATCTTTGCACAAATTTTCTGATGTTTCTACTGACTCCTGTTATTTCTAGGCACTTTATTATCCAATCATGTGGCAGAGAGTCAAATGCCTTTTTGTAGTCAATCCATGCCACATTCAGGTTGGTCTTCCTTCTCTTGCAGTTTTCCAAGATCATTTTGTCTATTAGGAGTTGATCTTTTGTTCCTCTGCTATTGGGGCGGTTTCCTTTCTGCTCAGGTGGAAAGAGATTGTTTTCAACTAGATGCTGTTGTACTGCATCAGCTACCACACCAGTTAGTAATTTGAAAGTTGTTGGTAAGCAGGTAATTGGCCTGTAGTTACCTGGTGTTGCCCCTTTTGCTGGATTTTTCATTATTAGGTAGGTTTTCCCAGTTGTTAGCCACTTTTCAATTTCTCCTCCCTGTAGTATATTGTTGAACTGCTTGGCAATGAGTGGGTGTATAACAGTTAGATGTTTCAACCAAAACCCATGCAGTTCATTATTATTATTATTATATTATTATTATTTATTATTATTATTATTATATTATTATTATTATATCGATCATCGCACAGTCAGCCAGATGTTCAGACTGGATTTGGCATTTTGTCTACCTATCGAGTCCTTACCCAGGACCTGGGATAGGCAGATGTGGATGTTTGATGGTATTACAGGTATCGTCGCAGGATGGAAGCAGTTCCTAGTAAGGCCGCCTTTTGCAATTGACTAATAGCGAATTTGTCAATGCCAATGGTGTTCAAGTGGTGCTCCAGTTGTTTTGGGATTGCACCCAAGGAGCCTATTACTATTGGTACTACCCTTGCTTGCTTTTGCCACAGTCTTTCTATTTCTATTTGTAGGTCTTTGTATTTTGTTATCTTCTCCAGTTCTCTCTCTTCTATTCTGCTATCTCCAGGCACTGCCACGTCCACTATCCAGACTTTTTTGTCTTTCTTATTGACAATTGTTATTATTATTATTATTATTATTATTATTAAACCTAGAATCAGATCATGCCTCCTTCAGATTTAAAAGCTCTAGTTTAAACTGAATTTTATTTCATTTTATTAGAAAAGCTGGGTTCTTAACTACACCAATGAACTGCAGTCTCATATCTTGACCATATTACAGATGCTACCCACTGGTTGAAGCCATGCTGCCTGCTAGCAGAACATTCAGGGGTAGGATATCTCTTTTTAATAAAGACGCATCATTTATGCAGCAATTATGTAGGGAAATCTACAAACCATCCAGCTAGTTGGCAGCATCGCAATGACCTTGGCTAAACAAAGTCTGGGATGAAAGAGCTCCAGGAAATTGTAGGACTATCGATCGGAAGCTGTAACATGGTCCCAGAAGAAGGGGAATGGCAAACCATTTCTTTATTGCTGCCAAGCAAACTACATGAAAGTGTTCATAAAAGCACTAGGATTCAACTCAAAGGAGACCCTTTAGTCAGTTAAAAAGCCAAACAATTAATAAAGAGGTCTCGCAGGCAGAGCAAGTAAAGTCAAAAGCTGCACAATTTTTGGGAAGCCAAAGCTACAGAGAAGTCCAAAGTATCATGAGCCAATGGCATCAAATGAACACAATGTTGACTGATTGACTCTGATGCCCAGCCCCTAAAGCAGGGGTCTTCACACTTGTCCACACTTTTAGGACTTGTGGACTTCAACTCCGAGAATTCCTCAGCCAGCGTGCCTGGGAGTTGACGGCCACAAGTCCTAAAAGGGCCAAGTTTGAAGACCCCTGCCCTAAAGCTTGCTTTGATCAGAAGCAAGTACACATTCATGTTGTTATGTCTCTGTTTTCTACACTGGTTGATTCTAGTGAAGCCCAATGTTTGTCAGAATTTATTTAGACTTCATTTGATGCTTTGTGCTTGAGATGTGATGAATTATCATAATGTAGACAGAATGGACTTGGGCTTGAGGTCTTCTGTGTCAGATGTTTCCTGCCCAACATTGGAAAGCATACCTCAGACGTTTCTTGAGCTATCTCTTCTGCCCTGAATGTCTTGGAACAGAGACATGGCATAATTCCCGATAGGATAAACAAGGATAGAGGATCTTCTAGCAACAAAGGATTCTTAAACCATTCTTGTGGAAAATTGATTTGATCCCAGAAGTCCACCTCTGTCTTCTGATCTGCTTTCTCCCAGATAAACAACAACAAAAAAATGTTAGTTCCATGGACATGAAGAAGCAAATAACTTCACATTTGCTGTGTTGTATAGCATTATGGATCATAGCCCATAGCCTGTCAAAGCACCAACTTTAGTTGGGAAGTTTTTGCTTTCTGGAGTTCTCTGGAAATCAGCCCACCTGAAAACCAGCTGGTTGGGTATTTTGAGCTTTTTTTTCTAAATTATTATTGCATTTATAAATAAATAAAGCATTAAGAAATGCTATTGGTGGCTGAATGGCAGGTCAAATTTAGATATATTTGTGAAACTTTCTGAAGGCCACTGGTGGTAGCATTAATAGTGCTATTTGAATTTTGTTTGAATTTCAGTTGAATGTATGTATACTTATTTGACTAATGAAGAAGGAAAGAGACTTCTACTCATAACTGGAAGACAAGGGGAGATGTTGGGGAAAAATCTGTTGCATCTGGACTGCATCCCCTCTTTGGGGATGTTTCTGTGGAGAAGTAAAGGATGCTTCTTCAGAAGAAAAGGGAAGACAAACAACGTGGCTTCTTTTCTTGTAGAATTGAGAATTCTGTTGAAGAAAAAGTCTTCATCAAGGTCCAGTCCAAGCCGGGAATAAACAACATGGAGACCGCTTTAGAAAGAAGGTTGCAGTTTATTGAAGAGAGAGCCAGACAGGAAGATGGCTCTGAAAGAAAAAAAGTAAGAGCTCACACATAGTAGAGAGTGGGTTTTATACCCTCTGGAGCCTTTTGTTTGGAGTTGTTTTCTGTTCCTGTTTGAGGCTTTGTATTTCCTGTGTCATGTACTTTGACCTGAATCTGAGTGTGCCCCTTTGGCATCTGTGGGTTAATCCTATTATGTCCTGTCTTAGAGTTTGGGTGAGGTATGTAGATTTTAGGTGTGTTTGTCTTCTTAATCTTCTAGCTGGGGGCCTCCAACCTTCCTGAATGGATTATTACATCTGCATTTCTACAGAGCTGGTTTCTGCTTGGGGGGAGGGAGACTTGGGACTATTAAGAAAAACTGGGCATGTTTTTTCTGCCTCTTTAAGATCCTTTGGGGAAATATAATATTCTGCCCTTTTAATGTTTCCTTCTCTGGTGGGGGGGCTTCCCACAATTCCATACTGCTTGGTCAAGCAATATCAGAAAAGTGACTTTCAGAGCTTTTCATAGGCCTGTTTTTTTATATTAATGAATGCCATTTTTTTCCCCCGTGATTTGTCCAGGGAATAAAAGACATGTTGGTACATCAGTGAGGGATTGGTGAAATCTTCAATAACTGGGACACAAGAACACCTCCAAAGTCCCTTCCAGCTTTATGATTCTATTAAAATCTAGATTCGATTAAACATGCAAGAGTGTTTCATTGTTTTTTTTTTCTCTTTTGGCACTTAGCAGTTGTTAATTTGCTTTAGCCATATGGTCTAACACCTGTTAGAGAATAAGAATGTTTTGATCAAGTCTTTGCTTACGATACAGTTTGAGATACAATAATCATGTTTTTGCTTACGATACAATCCATTTTAAAGGGAGTCGTGCAACTAGGGCAGGGGTAGGCAACCTTGCTTCTTTTATGACTCCTGGACTTCAACTCCCAGAATTCCTGAGCCAGCTAAGTCCAGGAGTCATAAAAGAGCCAACGTTGCCTACCCCTGAACTAGGGTCTATCAGCCTAAGTTCCGCCATTGGCGAAGTGGAAACACCACAAAACACTGCTTTGCACAAAATGATTCTCTTACCCTCTGAATCAGATCGAACCATCCATTTTCATTAGATACCATTGAAGAAGGGAAGATTTGTGGAGGATCCATGACGAACTCTAAAAGACTGATAAAGTTCTGCATAAGAAGCCAATTAACTGGTGCTTTGAAGAATAGTTTGACCCCCTTCTTCTTTGTGGCAGCCACTCAAATACTGGAATGCTGCTATCATGTCTCTCCTGTTTCTTCTTTTCTTTAAACTAGCCAAACCCAAATCCCGCAGCCGTTCTTCGTATGTTTTAGTCTCCAGGCCTTGGATCATCTTAGTTGCTCTTCTCTGATTTTTTTTCCAAAGTCTCAACATCTTTTTTGTAATGTGTTGACCAAAACTGGTTTCAGTATTCCAGATGTATAAAGCAGTACTAATCCTTCATGTGATTTTGACTCTATGCCTCTGTTTATATAACCAAGGATTGTATTGTCTTTTTTGGGCTGCTGCTGCACACAGCTGGCTCATAGTCACATAGACACTGTTCAGATACATTTTCTTCTGAGACCATGATTATGCTTTTGCACTGATTGATTGTATTCATTAAAAGGCATCAGCCAACATATTATCATGTTTCACGTCAAATTGAGACACAAAGGTTTGAAGAACGAGGCAGGTTCAAATCAAATAATGCTAGATTTTTTTTCCAGTTGCTGCACGGATGATCGAAGGAAGATGCATCTGCAAGCAATTTTCTTGGACTAGTTTTACAATGTCCCATAGCTTTATTATCAGGAGATTTTTCCTATTTTAGTGCCTAATGCTGAAACATTAAGGCAATATTGCATAAAAGCTTTTCAATTCTCCTTTAACCTTGAAGATGCATATTGTTCACCGCCTCAGAGCTTGATTATTAATCCAGATGCACAGGCAATTTAATGGTAGGATTTTGTTCCTATTTTTTTATTTAAGAGACCTAATCTGTTTTTGCTTTTTTTTTTGTTTCAAAAAGAACAACCCCTCAAAGTCTTATTCACTGTCGACTTATTTATCTCCCCAGCTTTAAACAGAATGCAAAGAGCACGTTCTAAAATATGATTAACAAATGTACTATTTGTCTGCAATTTTTTTTTAAAAAATTAACATATGCAATATCAACAGGGAGAAACAAATTACTCGGCAAGCAGAGAGAGATGCAAAAATGCAACTTGTGTTTTTGATTTGTGTTTCTGGAAGTGAAAAATAAAAAAAAAGGACTTATATTTTCAGCATGGCTGAGTCCAATGACCTCGGGGTTATAAAAGCGTGCTATTCTGCCTTCCACTGTCCCTTTGGATCAGGGTGATGTCACCTTCATTATACGCTCATATGCTTGGAATTCAAGGAAGAAGCAAATTTAGTTTAGCTTAGTTCTCTCTTTTATTATCGCTGTCACAAGAGTTGTATCTTGCATCATAAAATGGCTTTCTTAGAAAGCCTGCATTTTGTGTTTAGAGAAACCACCTCACCGATTCTTAACACAAGATCCCAGTTTTCCTTTATGTTTCTCCATCTGGTTAAAAAAGCATGCCTAGATTTTTCAGCATTGAGAGTACTTTTGGAATTCTTTAATGCTGAATTTAAAGGAAAAAAAAAAACCCTGCTACTTTCCAGGAGTTTAGGAGTTTTGCTATTGCTATATTATAATAATAATAATAGTAATAGTAGTAGTAATAATAATAATAATAATAATAATAATAATAATAATAATAATAATAATAATTAAAATTAAACTGCTCTAGGACTTCAGAATTCAAATCGACAAATGCAACATAATACTCCAGACTTAACAATTTTCAATAAAAAAGACAAAAAAGTCTGGAGAGGGGACGTGGCAGTGCCTGGAGCCAGCAGAATAGACGAGAAAGAACTGGAGAAGATAACAAAATACAAAGACCTACAAATAGAAATAGAAAGATTGTGGCAAAAGCAAGCAAGGGTAGTACCAATAGTAATAAGCGCCTTGGGTGCAATCCCAAAACAACTGGAGAACCACTTGAAAACCATTGGCATTGACAAATTCGCTATTAGTCAATTGCAAAAGGTGACCTTACTAGGAACTGCTTCCATCCTGTGACATATCTGTAATACCATCAAACATCCACATCTGCCTATCCCAGGTCCTTGGTAAGGACTCGATAGGTGGACAAAAATGCCAAATCCAGTCTGAACATCTGGCTGACTGTGCGATGATTATCATCATCATCAACAACAACAACAACAACAATAATAATAGTTTTAGGTTGCTTCTCTCCTTGATTAGTTTCCATCCGTTGCTTCTTGTCCTGCCTTCATTTGCTTTGGAGAATAGCTTGACTCCCTCTTCTATGCGGCAGCCATTTTTTTTATTTTAATACAAATGAAATAGAATTTATTTTATATAATTCACAAGGCTATCTCTATTGCTATTTTTAATGGAAATGAGCTGAGGTTTAAGTTCTTCTTTTGAAGGAAGAGCCAGATAATTTGACGAATCTGCCCGACTTGAGCAGGGAGGTCTTTGACATCAAATTGCAGCTTTGGGGATTTTACTTATAAATAGTTCTATCGATCTCCACTTATCTGCACTGCAGGAGAGATTCTCCCGGATGATTTGCTCAATTTCATGGTTATTTGGTTTCATTATAAAAATTATATATATGCAGTTTGCTCTTTCCTGTTCCTTCCCATTGTTTATTTAGGATAACTTTATTGGTTTGTGAAACTCTGCCTTTTTTTTTTTTATTAAGACAAAGACCCAAATTAAATAGGCTTTAATTCTCAAAAGTCTGTTTTAAATTATTTGAAAATAGATTTGCAACACACTCAGATGTACGACGGAGAAAATATAAACCCAGCTAATGAGGTAAATACAGCTAATAACGTAAATGATCTGTGGGTACAGTGCTTTTGCATTTAAGATGTTAATCCAATGTGGGATGTGCGTGCATTTGCGGCTAATTGGGTGTGACTTTCTGCATGTTTTTAGACTTTGCTTTGGAAATACAGTGAACAGTACACAACATTTTTTCTAAACAACCAAACCTGGGAACCTCTGCTGCCAGAATTTGATTACCGCTTTAGCAATATGGGACTAGCATCAATTGCAATACATCAAGTCACAAAACCTAGGTCGTTTGTATTATAGCGGAAGAATTCAGTCTTGAAAAGGCAAAACTGCCCATGCTGTGAAACAGATAAAATGTGCTTATTGTTGGTTGTAGGAAGTTTTCATCTGCCACGGTATTTTACGTCCGGATGAGGCTGCTTCCTAACTTTCTGCCAAAGGGACATGCAAAGATTTTGGAGCAGAAACCTAGACAGGTTTTTAGGATATCCTGTACTGGTTACTGCAGGAAGAGAGAAGGAGGAGGAGGAGGAGGAGGAGCAGCAGCAGGAGCAGGAGCAGGAGCAGGAGGAGGAGCAGGAGGAAGGAGGAGGGGGAGTGAGAGAAGAAAGAAGGAGGAGGAGGAGGAGGAGGGGGAGGGGGAGGAGGATGAGAAAGAAGGAGGAAGAGGGGGAGAAGGGAGAAGAGAGAAGGGAGAAGGGAGAAGGGAGAAGGGGAAGAAGGAGGAAGGAAGGAAGGAAGGAAGGAAGGAAGGAAGGAAGGAAGGAAGGAAGGAAGAAAGGAAGGAAGGGGAGGGCAGAGGGGGAGGGGAGTGAGAGAAGAAAGAAGGAGAAGAAGGAGGAAGAGAAAGAAGGAGGAGGAGGAAGGAAGGAGGGGAGGGGGAATGAGAGAAGGAAGGAGAAGGAGGAGGAAGGAAGGAAGGAAGGAGGAGTAGAAGGAGGGGAGGGGGAGTGAGAAAAGGAAGAAGGAGAAGAAGAAGGAGGAGAAGGAGGAGGAAGGAAGAAGGAGGAGGAGGAAAACAATGACACCACAAAACAGCAAAACTGTGGAAACATTTTTACTGGTTTGCGCAAGTACCATCTGACCCTAAAGAGGAATATGGAATAATTCTCTACTGACCAATTTTGCTGGCTTGGTCAAATTTTAATCTGTCCTCAGTTTTGAGATACTTTATTTTGAAAGAAACCTGGACTGAATGCTGAAATTTGCCCTGAGATGCATAGAACATTTTTTGAGAAAGACTGCTGGTCTTCTAAAGCAACAATCGATAAACTGACCAGTAACTTTCCTTGCGTCCTTATATCCGAGAATTGCTTTAGGCAAAGTCACCATAGCAACCTTCAATCAACCGATCAGTTAACAAGGGAAAAAAAAGAACAAGTTGGTTTTGAAGAAGATAGAGTATGAATAATGAAAATAATAATTAAAAAAAGAGGCAATCCTTGGCTTTTAGGACAGGTGTCGATTAATCAACCTCAGCTCAGATCTGACCGACGTTTCATTCGTTCTTAACGTGACCAGGCCTTGCCTATCTGTCAAAGGGGGAAAAATGAAGAAACACAATCCTTGCTAATGAAACTCACAAATATACTCCAGCCCTCAGCATTTAAAAGCTAAAAGAACAAATTCTTCATTATTTGATAGGCAGGAGGTCTGGGACAAGATGTTGAGACTCTAGAAAGAGTGCAGAGAAGAGCAACAAAGATGATTAGGGGACTGGAGGTTAAACCATACAAGGAACGGTTGCTGGAATTGTGTATGTCTAGTCTAATGAAGAGAAGGACAAGGTGGGGACATGATAGCAGTCTTCCAATATCTCAGGGGCTGCCACAAAGAAGAAGGAGTCAAGCTCTTCTCCAAAGTGCCTGAAGGCAAGACAAGAAGCAACGGATGGAAACTAATCAAGAAGAGAAGCAACCTGGAACTAAGGAGAAATTTCCTGACAATGAGAACAATCTGCCTCCAGAAGCGGCGAATGCTCCAACACTGGAAGTTTTTAAGAAGAGACTGAACAGCCATTTATCTGAAATGGTATAGGGTTTCCTGCCTGAGCAAAGTGTTAGACTAGATGACCTCCAAGATCCCTTCCAACTTTATTTTTATTATGGATCATCATAGAGCAGTGGTTCTCAACCTGTGGGTCAGGACCCCATTTGGGGTCGAATGACCATTTCACGGGGGTCACCAAACCATGCTGTCCGCCATTTTTTTCCCTTTTCCCTAGCTGTCCTAATCCCTCTTATTGGTGGCCACACCCACTTGGGGGTCACCACAACATGGGGAACTGTATTATGGGGTCACGGCATTAGAAAGGTTGAGAATCACTGTCATAGAGTCAGCCAGCTGTTCAGACTGGATTTGGCATTTTCTATACCTATTGAGTCCTTACCCAGGACCTGGGATTGGCAGATGTGGATGTTTGATTGTATTAGAGATATCGTCGCAAGATGGAAGCAGTTCCTAGTAAGGCCACCTTTTGCAATTGACTAATGGCAAATTTGTCAATGCCAATAGTGTTCAAGTGGTGCTCCAGTTGTTTTGGGATTGCACCCAAGGCGCTTATTACTATTGGTACTACCCTTGTTTGCTTTTGCCACAGTCTTTCTATTTCTATTTGTAGGTCTTTGTATTTTGTTATCTTCTCCAGTTCTTTCTCATCTATTCTGCTATCTCCAGGCATTTCCACGTCCACTATCCACACTTTTTTGTCTTTCTTATTGACAATTGTTAAGTCCGGGGTGTTATGTTGCAGGTGCTTGTCTTTTTGAATTCTGAAGTCCCAGAACATTTTAATTTTATCATTTTCTATGACTTTCTCTATTTTATGATCCCACCAGTACTTGCTTACAGGCAAATGATATTTCTTGGAGATCTTCCAATGCACCATTGTTGCTACTTTGTCATGCCGCTGCTTGTAGTCAGTCTGGGCGATCTTCTTGCAGCAGCTTACCAGGTGGTCCACTGTTTCTTCAGCTTTTTTGCATAGGCGGCACTTACTGTCTGTTGCTGTCTTCTCAATTTTGACTTTCTATGCATTTGTCCTTAAGGCTTAGTCTTGTACAGCCTTTCTTCAATTTTCCTGCTCTTAGCCATTGCCAGGTTTTATTATTATCTGCTTTCCCAGCTATTTTTTTCATGTATTGGCCATGTAGTGCTTTGTCTTCCCATGCCTCTATTCTGTTCTTCATTTGGTCTTTCTTGTAGGCCAGTTTGGTCTCTCCAGTAGTTAGTAAGCCTTCCTGATATACTAATTTCAGTGCATCTTCATCATTGTTCTTCAGATATTCTTCCAAAGCCATTTTTTCTTCTTCAACCATCTGATGTACTTGTAGCATTCCACGCCCACCTATTTGCCTTGGTAGATAAAGTCTGTCAATGTCACTGCGTGGATGAAGGGCATGATTCATTGTCATTATTTTTCTGGTTTTCCTATCCATTGCTTTTAGTTCTGCTTGAGTCCAGTCCACTATTCCAGCTGTGTACCTAATGACTGGAATTGCCCAGGTGTTGATTGCCTTTATGGTATTTCAATTATTATTATTATTTATTATTATTATTTATTATTATTATTATTATTATTATTATTATTTATTAGTATTTTCCCAGTTGCAATGTATGGACCATAAGAAAGGCTGAGCGCAAAAGAATTCAGGCCTTTGAACTCTGGTGCTGGAGAAGACTCCTGCGAGTCCCTTGGACTGCAAGGTGTTCAAACCGGTCAGTCCTAGAAGAGATCAACCCCGACTGCTCTTTAGAAGGCCAGATCCTGAAGTTGAAACTCAAATACTTTGGCCACCTAATGAGAAGGAAGGACTCACTGGAGAAGGGCCTAATGCTGGGAAAGATTGAGGGCAATAGAAGAAGGGGATGACAGAGAATGAGATGGAGAAAGCAGTGACAGAGAATGAGGTGGCTGGATGGAGTCACTGAAGCAGTAGGTGTGAATTTAAATGGACTCCAGAAGATGGTAGAGGACAGGAAGACCTGGAGGAACGTTGTCCATGGGGTTGCGATGGGTGGAATACGACTTCGCAATTAACAATAACAATTAGTATTAGTATTATTAAGCTGCCGGAGCAAAAAGAAAGTTAACCAGGAGCTGTCC
The DNA here is from genome assembly GCF_016545835.1 of Crotalus tigris. Taxonomy (NCBI): domain Eukaryota; kingdom Metazoa; phylum Chordata; class Lepidosauria; order Squamata; family Viperidae; genus Crotalus; species Crotalus tigris. The sequence continues at coordinate 149,457 of NW_024096899.1, forward strand.
ACGGTCAGTGTGTGAAATAATAATCATAAAAAAAAAGTTCAGTGTGTGGGGTGCGAACTTTTCCTTCACCTTCTAATAATGTTCCCTGTGGTTAGAAATCAAAGATAAGTTATAGAGAAAATTTTAGGTAATTATGGAAGATCAGAGGATGTTTGATCTGTTGGCAGTGAAATGGGACTTGTTATTTTGTACTTTTTTCGCCCCCCTTAATGGTAACTAGTAGGCGGTGGCAGAACCACAGGGCATCTCTTTCAAATAGGTACAGTAGTAAAGGAGCTTTTTCACATAGGATGAAACTAGGTAATTAAAATGACCTATCCGAAAAATGAATCCCCCCCCCCAGAAATGCAACAGCCCCAATTAAAAAGCTAATACAATCCTGGGTTGTATAAACAGAGGCATAGAATCAAGATCACGCAAAGTATGAGTTATAAAAGCCTAAGAAGACCACACCTAGAATACTGCAGCCAATTTTGGTCACCATATCACAAAAACGATGTTGAGAGTTTGGAAAAAACAGAGAAGAGCAGCTAAGATGATCCAAGGCCTGGAGGCTAAAACATATGAAGAATGGCTGCAGGACTTGGGTTTGGCTAGTCTAAAGAAAAGAAGAAACAGGTGAGACATGATAGCAGTCTTCCAGTATCTGAGGGGCTGCCACAAAGATGAGGGGGTCCAATTATTCTCCAAAGCACCAGAGGGCAGGATAAGAAATGATGGTTGGAAATTGACCAAAGAGAGAAGCAACCTGGAATTAAGGAGAAAGTTCCTGACAGTGAGGACAATTAGCTAGTGGAACAGCTTGCCTTCAGATCTTGTGAGTGCTCCATTACTGGAGGTTTTTAAGAAAAGACTAGACAGTCACTTGTCTGAAATGGTATAGGTCCTCCTGCTTGAGCAGGGAGCTGGACTAGAAGACCTTCAACATCCCTTCCATCTCTCTTCTCTTTTCTTCTCTTCTCTTCTCTTCTCTTCTCTTCTCTTCTCTTTTCTTCTCTCCTCTCCTCTCCTCTCCTCTCCTCTCCTCTCCTCTCCTCTCCTCTCCTCTCCTCTCTTCCCTTCCCTTCCCTTCCCTTCCCTTCCCTTCCCTTCCATTCCATTCCATTCCATTCCATTCCATTCCATTCTATTCTATTCTATTCTATTCTATTCTATTCTATTCTATTCTATTCTATTCTATTCTAGTATATGCCTCTGAAAATGGACTATGTTTGGTTACAAGACATTGCTAAAAAAAGATGACTTGGATTATTTTGCTTGTAACAACACGATAGCAGAATCACAGATGTGGAATTTGATGTTAAAACTTACAAGGGAATTGGGAGATAAAACGGTAGAACAGTAGAACATGGTAAAAACAAGGTTTTCTTTACTCAATTCTCAGTCTAGTTTTGGAAGGTAAAGCTTTGATTTGATTGAAATACAAGCTGCATTGGCTGTAATTCAGTACAGGATTATGGATGCTTTTGTCGGGAACAATGCATTTGAGTACATAGGATTTCCTTATAACTAAACCTGTATTTAGAATGCCTTCTATGTCTCTGGCCCTTATTATTTTAGCTATGTTTTATACTATGTTAAAGTTGCAATTGAACTGAGGAATTTATATAGAAGTCTTATCTTGCAATGATGTCACCATAAGACTCATGTAGGATTTATTTTGTCTTTCCCTTGTACTGACTGCACTTTGCCATACTTATGCTTTAAGGAAGATCAGAACATATAAATACATTTGATAGAAAAATAAATTAAAATTTAAAGACACATGACCAGGCGTCAGATAAGAAGTCCATTTAATTCAGTAAAGCATGGTTTAATAAATTTTATTAGAACTGTGGGGCTTAAACATATAAATATATATTTATTGGCTAAGCATGCCTCTTTGGTTTCTGGTTCGAATTTAATTTCTTTCTCATTGGCTCTACAAATATTAGCATCAGCTCAACTGATTCGCATTAAATTCCATGAAAAAAAAAATCATAGGCTAAATCAAATCTCAATAAATGGACTTTTAATATTTTTGTGTGAGAACAAATGGAAGTCTGTATAATGGATGCGTTGATTGACCAGAATCCTTTCTGTTGTCAATTGCTTGACTGGAAACGAAGGACAATGAGAACAGCTGAAACTTGTTCTATGTTCCAAATCAACAGAAAAGGCAAAAAAAAAAAAAAAAAAAAAAGTGGTTAACAACTATAGATGAATCTAGGAAACAAATGGAAGTGTGCAGTTAAATTAGTTATTTTCAGTAAGAAAATAAAGAATACTTTGGTCTTAATTGACATACTGAAACAAGAGCCGAATCTTCAAGAAACTAGTACAGGAAAAAATATAGAGAGAACTTTATTTATTAAAAATTATATTGCTCCCTTTTCCTCCCATCTTAAGTTGCCCCCTCTGGAATTTGCAAAATACAGTCAAATAAAGGATAACATAAACATTACCGAAGCTAATAGCATCATGTAAAAAGAATATTAGCAAAAATTATCTGGTTATAAAAATATTACAAATCTTGGGCATTCAACATGATTTTAATTAGTTGAAAAGATTAAAAAAAAACAGAAGACACACACACACACACACACACACACACACACACACACACACACACTTCCTAATAATTTTTCATACAAATATTCTACTATAAAAAAGCAGTGTTTAAGGTCTCCTATCATTACTTCATGTTTAATTAAATCAACCCGAGTATAAAATTCCATGAATGTATCCTTTTAAAAATTTAAATCCTAGGATTGAAAGGATACTTCATATAACAATACTATTTAATAGTCAGGTTCATACAATCTCTGTTTCAAATTCAGGTTCTCTATTTCTATCATTATCTTGGATATGATTTCCTCTACAATAAATCAATTTCTCAACTTATCTGGCTATAACGATCTTGGCTCTTATTCTGTCTGCCTGCAGTTTAACAAAAGAAGTCATTTTAAAATCATGTTATTGTTCCTTGAATATCTTTGTTAGGCAATGTATCCCTTCTGGTGCACCAAACGTTATTTTTCATTAACCTTACTGAGAAATATCTTTGTGTTCAGATTATGCATTGCCTACCCTTTTGTTCAAACTCAACAAGATCATTTGATGATTTGCTGGCAAGATATATTTGCTCACTATTTGTCTAAAGAGGTGTCAGTCATAAAGAAATCACTGAAAAGAGAAGAAGGAACTTTTACAATTCGGCTTCAAAAATTCACTTTACTAACCACACAATCAAATTACACTATGAAAAGAAGCTGGCTTACGTAATGAGGAATGCAAAGTCACTATTAATTTCTTAGATCCCATTATTTTTTTTAAGCTCTTTTATCTTAACGTGGGCCGAGATGGACTCTTTCATTTCGTTTTGGAACTTTCTGTAACAATCACACATTTTCAAATTAAAAAGACAATGATTGCAGGAAAGTTGGGATATATCTGGAAGTTCGTGTAAGTTTAACCTTCGTTGTCATCTGCAGAATAAATACTCTATATATCATAGCAATAGCACTTACTGTAGACTTCTATACCGGTTCACGGTGCTTGACAGCCCTCTCTAAGCGGTTTACAGAGTCAGCATCTTCCCTCCAACAATCTGGGTCCTCATTTTACTGACCTCAAAAGGATGGAAGGCTGAGTCAACCTTGAGCCGGTCAGGATCAAACTGCTGGCAGTTGGCAGAGTTAGCCTGCAATACTGCATTCTAACCACTGCGCCACCATGGTGGAAGGAAGGAAAGAAGGAAGGAAGGAAGGAAGGAAGGAAGGAAGGAAGGAAGGAAGGAAGGAAGGAAGGAAGGAAGGAAGGAATAGCAATAGTACTTAGACTTATATACTGCTTTGCAGTGCTTTACAGCCCTCTCTAAGCGATTTACAAAGTCAGCCTATTGCCCCCCAACAATCTGGGTCCTCAATTTGCTCTATATACGATGCAGACAAATCAGAAATGACTCTGACTGGAATAGTGTGAAACTGTTCACTATATTTTTGTGGTCTTGCACTACAGCTAACACAAAAGAATCACCCTTCCCAACCCATATTCTTCCAAATACTGGACAATAAATCCCATCATCCTAAAATACGGTAGAATTTGTAGCCAAATATGGTTGATGGGGGCAACCCAGACTGGTGTATGTCTAACCTGGTTAAGGCATCAGGTTAGAAAGCAGAAGACTGTGAGTTTTAGTCCCATTTTTGGACATGAAGAAAAGGTGAGTGGCCTTGGGCCAGACACGATCTCTAAGGCCTAGGAAAGGAGGAAATGGCAAACCAGTTCCACTGGTTAATTGTCCTCACTGTTAGGACTGCATCTGACTTTTCTCAGTAGCATAACAAAGCAGAGTATGCTAGAATCCTGTCAGAATGGATACATTAATTTGGAAGAAGAAGAAGAAGAAGAAGAAGAAGAAGAAGAAGAAGAAGAAGAAGAAGAAGAAGAAGAAGAAGAAGAAGAAGAAGAAGAAGAAGAAGAAGACGAAGAAGAAGAAGAAGAAGAAGAAGAAGAAGAAGAAGAAGAAGAAGAAGAAGAAGAAGAAGAAGAAGAAGAAGAAGAAGAAGAAGAAGAAGAAGAAGAAGAAGAAGCAGAAGAAGAAGAAGAAGAAGAAGAAGAAGAAGAAGAAGAAGAAGAAGAAGAAGAAGAAGAAGTAGTAGTAGTAGTAGTAGTAGTAGTAGTAGTAGTAGTAGTAGTCTGGATAGTGGACGTGGCAGGATTCTTTTATAGAAATTCTACAGTTGACATTAGATGTCACGGAGAAACACCATTTTTTTCCAGAAGAAGAAGAAGAAGAAGGAGGAGGAGGAGGAGGAGAAGGAGGAGGAGAAGAAAGAAAGAAAGAAAGAAAGAAAGAAAGAAAGAAAGAAAGAAAGAAAGAAAGCTTTTCTGATGGTTAGTTTAGGAAAATACTTAGAATTTAGGCCAAAGAGAAAAAAAAGCAGAGGAGATGAAAATTAGTTCAAAGAATTTCTTCCAGCCAGCAGCTCTCCCAGCCAGAAACATACACATACATTCCCAACATTTCAGATCATTCCATAAAATCATATCTAAAATCTTAATTACGTGCAGCTCCACTGTTCCTTAGACTTAGGTATGGTTTTTTTTTTCCTCCTAAGAAGTCATGTCTCTTTTCCTATAATTCAATTTATGCCAATGTCATTTCCACACATATTGAACGCACATAAAATGATTTTGAATGGTAAGCTGCCTAGAGTTGTTTAGGAGTTCAACTAACTACTTCTCCTTGTTTTGCCATGTTGCAGACTAACTTGACTCCCACTGTATCCATCCTGCTAATCATCCATCGTTTTTTGTTCTCTAAAGGTCTCGCTTCTCTCTTTTTTTGAGGATCTCAACAATTCTGCCCACCCTCAACCTTCCTTTTTCTCTCTCAAACCATTCACCCTTCCTTCCTGTATTGCTTTGTAATTTGATGCATTAGTGCCATTGCACGTGTTTCTTCTTTTCTTTCATTAATTAGATTAGCATAATAAAATGATTCAGTTTGGGGGGAAAAGGGGGGGCCTCCAAAAAAAAAATAATGGAAAACCGTTTAGCCACTGTAACAGTGGATTATCACAATCGGGATTCTAGTATTTTTGAACTCCTGCTGTGCTTTTGTGTCACCCTGCAATCTGAGAAAAAAAGCAGTAGCAGTCATTCATGGGGAGCAATGCTTATAATAGGTACACCTGCCTTATTGAAACCAGAAATTATTCAAAGGCCAAAAGTATGGTGAAAGAATATGAATGCTAGCTAACAAAAACGGATTGGAAGTTACACCAAACTCCAAACTTTGTTTCGATTTTGACTAGAACTTCTTGTAAAGTTTTCTTTCTAAACCATTGTCAGTTCCTGGTTGTTTGTCAGCTGGATGAGAATCCAATTCTGGTGTGCAAATCATCAGGAATCAAGGATGATTCTCACTGGATTCCAGAGACAGTCAACCATGAATCCAGTAATCAGTTCTGAAGAGAATCAGCAGAACTGGCAACTGAAATTTCTGTTATTCTCTACCACTCAGAAAGGAGGAAGAGGAGGAGGAGTCAAACAATTCAAACATCTTGCTTTATTTTAAAATGTATGATTATAATTCTCTTTACATCGTGTTCAATTCCAGCATCTAATTCTCTTTTCTTCCGGTTATAAAAAGTATTTTGTGTTACCTTCATCCAGGATGTTTTTTTCCAAATTGCTATTCCGGACTATGCCTTTTTAAATTCCAAATCTTGGTAAAAAAAATATTGTAGCAAGTTTGGGAATTATAATAATACCAATATCAATAAAATATCAGAAGTGCCAATAGTAATAGCAATCCTACTACTGGGGTGCAATCCCAAAAGAACTGGAGCACCACTTGAACACCATCGGCATTGACAAATTCACGATCAGTCAATTGCAAAAGGCAGCCTTACTTGGAACAGCTTCCATCCTGCAACAATATTGTTAAAGTCATCAAACATCAACATCTGCCTATCCCAGGTCTTTGAGAAGGACTTGATAGGTAGACAAAAATGCCAAACCCAATTTGAAGATCTGGGTGACTATGTGCTGAACCAAAATATTAAATTTATATGATGCCCATCTCCCAGTGACTCTGGGATGGATGGACATATGGATGGATGGATGGATGGATTGATGGATCCATGGATCAATGGATTGATAGATTGATGGATCAATCAATCACTCAATCAATCAGAATAGAGCTGGAAGGGACCTTGGAGATCTTCTAGTCCAGCCCCCTGTTCAAGCAGAAGAACCTAAATCATTTCAGACAAGTCCAGTCTCTTAAAAATCTCCAGTGATGAAGCACCCACAACATCTGGAGGCAAGTCATTCCATTGGTTAATTGTTCTCACTATCACTCCTTAATTCCAGGTTGCTTCTCTCCTTGGTTAGTTTCCATCCATTGCTTCTTTGGGAAAGCACCATAAGTTATTATCAATCTATTGTATTATAAAAATAATACACGGAAGATATTATTTCTACTGTAGATAGAATAGGCAACCATTCTTACATTTACAAAGTTTTTAACGGAGATTGTCCATCGACAAATTCATTTTGTTGTCTTAAGTATAAAATGTGACTTCTGGATGTGACTGCCAGATATAAATAGTCAAGAAAAGTCCAACCTATATATCTATATGTATTCTAGAACAAAGAGAGAGGAGAACCTTGTTATGTATCACCCTCCTCCTTTCTGTAAGGCTATTTGCTGGAACAATTCCTAGAAACTGGTGACGTGTGTTCCTAAAGACTATAACAGCCCATTGTTATAATAACAAGCATTCATCTGAATAGGAATAGCAGATAGCTAAGCTCATCTGATATATGGGTACACAGCACCGATGCAATAATAGGACTGGCCCCCACTGGCCAACTGCTTCCAGCCAAATGTCTTTCATATTTCTTACAGCTTCCTTGGAGGAAGATTGAAGATAGATGGAACTACTTGTAACAAGTTTACATTTCATTACTTCAGTGGGCAACTGGAGTAATAGACCATACATTTGCTGATAATGAATTCTTTCTCAGGCATATTAGTTCCATAACAGCTTATCCACTCAGAGACAATGTCGCTGGGTTTTCGTTGTCAGGCGAGGGACATGCAAGAGTGAAGCAGAAATGTGTCTTGGAAGAGACAAAAGGGAACCTCTAGGAAGACTAGCCATCTATCAGGGGTAACGTTAATGGAGGAACAGATTGGAATCAGGGTGCTCTGTGGATGTTTCCGTCTCTAGAATTATGAGGGGGAACCTCCCTATCAACTCTTGTTATTCAGTCTTACTAGGTAGACTGGACAGGAAACATGACCCAGTAAGCAAATTCTAATTTATCATAAAGCTACATTGATCAAATCTTGCAAGTTTGAAAGTACAATCCTTCTCCATCACCATAATAATAATAATAATAATAATAATAATAATAATAATAATAATAATAATAATACCTGATTGATACCTAAGATTCTGGCAGCAGCCCATGTCAACCATCCGCAGCAGTCAGTTTGAATGTTCAGTTAACTGAGGTTTACATCTAATTAATAATGATGATGATGATGATGACGATGATGACGATGATGATGGAAGGTCATCTAGTCCAACCCCCTCCTCAGGCAGGAAACCCTGTACCATTTCAGACAAATAGCTGTCCAGTCTCTTCTTAAACACTTCCAGTGCTGGAGCATTCACAGCTTCTGGAGGCAGGTAGTTCCACTGGTTAATTGTTCTAATCAGGAAATTCCTCCGTAGTTCTAGGTTGGTTCTCTCCTTGATTAGTTTCCATCCGTTGCTTCTTGTTTTGCCTTCAGGTGCCTTGGAGAATAGATTGACTCCCTCTTCTTTGGGGCAGCCCCTGAGATATTGGAAGGCTGCTATCATGTCCCCCCTCATCCTTCTCTTCGTTAAACTAGACATACCCAATTCCAGCAACTGTTCCTTATATGTTTTAGCCTCCAGTCCCCTGATCATCTTTGTTGCTCTTCTCTGCACTCTTTCTAGAGTCTCAACATCTTTTTTACATCGTGGTGACCAAAACTGGATGCAGTATTCCAAGTGTGGCCTTACCAAGGCATTGTAAAATGATATTAACACTTGACATGATCTTGATTCTATCCCTCTGTTAATGCAGCCTAGCACTGTGTTGGCATTTTTGGCAGCTGCAGCACATGGCTGGCTCCTATTTAAGGGTTGTCCACTAGGCCTCCGAGATCCCTCTCACAGTTGCTACCATTGAGCAAGGTACCACCTATACTGTACTTGTGCATTTGGTTTTTCTTGCCTAAATGTAGAACCTTACTTTTTTCACCCCTGAATTTCATTTTGTTAGATAGTGCCTTTATAGTCCATGAAACTTGGAAGGGTCTCTTCTTAACCATTTACCTTGCCCACTACTCCTTATGGGTTATGCTGTCTTTTATCAGACTGTTTCTTAGGCAGCCACTCTTTGCTCAATCTCCCAAGGTCTTTCCTACCCACCATTACATTTACGTTCCTCAAGAACGCATCTTCCCTTCTTCCCCCTCTATATGTTAGGAAATGGATACTTAGAGTATCTGGTTAGAGTAGACCCTTCCGATCAGTGTGTTGTGTTTTGTATGTGTGTGTTTAACACTGAGTGGCACATGGAGAGGACATCCTTTCCCTTAGATGCAGTGTAAGTACCAAACAATGCCTCACATCTGCTCTCTTATTTTCTTTTTTTCAATTTAAGAATGAAATTGACCTTACACTCTTCAGTGTGATTTCGGGTCGTTGTTATTAGAGATGAGAAAAATGATGTTTCACCCACTTTTTTTTCGTTCTTTCTTTCTTTTATTTTTTTTTTTAACTTGGCAAACCTCCCAGACACTTTACAATTGCGGTATAAATACTCTGAATAGCTTTACAGTTATTTTATTTTTCAGGTGGAGACATTTGCTGTCCTCTCTACATTGGGCAAATAGAAAAATGTCCTTGTAAAAGGGAGAACAATGGCTCTTTTTCAGAAGCTGTGCAGCTCAAAAAATAAAGCCTTCTCTTTGGTGTTCTTTCATGCCAGTACAGATGAAATGCTGTTAAACAGAGCAGCGAGATTCCTATGCACAATACTCTGAGTGGAACAAGGGGGTGTGTTATCAACCTATCTCTTTTTAGGAAGATCCAAGCACATCCCACTTCTTTTATGGTGAATATTAGGGAGCGGGCCTCATTTCCATTTTTCCCCCTTCCCACCCACTCTTGCGTAGGAGTGTCTTCTCTGTTAATATTAGGTGGGACGATCTATTTTTCTGAATTACTTTAGCACAAGAGCATGGTGTTATTACCTTTCCCACTTTATTATGTCCTTGGACGGTTTAGAACTAAACTCATTCTCAGAAAGAATCCCATCAGCACTTGCACAACATCTGCCCAAAAACTGGAGGCCCTACTATGAAATATACTTCACTGAAAAGTATGTATGTATGTATGTATGTATGTATGTATGTATGTATAACATTTTATTTATTTATTTTTTTAATTCTTAAGCAAAAAGTACTCAGGACCCACTGTGATGGTTGGGTGGTCAAACATTCAAAAGTGAAAATATATATAAACAACACAACTCAATAAATGGATGAGTTTGGTATAAAATGAAGGATATGAGAGATTAAGAATTAGAATTGATAATTTTTTGTTTTAAATTTAAACTATTGTAATTGTAAACTGATAAAGTTATAATACAGGTTTAATAGTGGAAGAAATTTAAAATAGAAATGGAATATTTAAATGTATTATGTTAATTGAGGGGAATAGAGAGGGGATAGTGAAATTTATAAAGTATATTTTTTGTGGCCTTGCATTACAGCTAACGCAAAAGACTCACCCTTTCCAACCTGTATTCTTCCAAATATTAGACTATCCAAAACCCCAAACATCCAAAAGAATGAGAAAAGGAATGTAGAAAATGCTTATGTTAAAGGTTAGAATAACAGAGTTGGAAGGGATCTTGGAGATCATCTAGTCCAAGCCCCTGCTCAAGCAGGAGACCCTATACCATTTCTGACATTTCTGTCCAGCAATGAAGCACCCACAACATCTGAAGGCAGTCTCTTCTATTGGTTGATTGTTCTCACTATCAGACAAATTCTCCCTATTTCTGGTGTTGAAAGAAAAAATCTTCATCAGGGTCCAGTCTAAGCCGGGAATAAACAATATGGAGACTGCTTTAGAAAAAGGTTGTAGCTCATTGAAGAGCAGAGCCAGACAGAAATGTGACTCTGGGAAAGCTGACAAGAATAAACTCCTTTTTGTAATGACTCTGTAAACCCTTAATTTGGGGTAGAGTCAAAGAGACTGGATGGAGCTGAGTGTTCACTCAGTGGTATTATATTGTATTATTGTACTATTTATTAATTGTGTTGTATCTATTGTATATTTATTGCATTATTCCAATGGCAGACTGGAATAGCCACTCAAAATAATCCCTTCTCTTTTTCCTTACTATTTCTTCTCATGTTCTCAAAATACAGAAGAAAGGAATGGAGTTCTCAAGAAACATCTTTAAGTTTTCTTATAGCAAAGGTATACAACAAGACCAAACTCTTACAGGCTGAATCATAAAAATCCTTCTGTTTATGTCTGTGTGGATAAGATATCAATAGCTACAGTATATCTCTATTCTCTATATCGATCTGTAAGTATAATAGCCTACTTAAACAAACCCTTATCTACTGCTAAGCTAAAAGCAGGTTGTGGTGACATTTGCTGTGTTCTGGGATTACTGAAGTTATATTCCAAGCAATATGGTTAACGTGGTTCCATATCTTCCCAGCAGTAAAGTCTAGCTTAAATGGGAGCCAAGTTGGAGTCCACTGCATGCGTACTAGAAATATTTAGATAGCCGCTAATTAGAAACAAAGGAAAAATCTCACTCTCTGTTGATCATCTAGATTTTTGCAGCTCATATATGGTCTCCCTATTTTAATAAAACCACAATGGATGGAAACTAATCAAGGAGAGAAGCAACCTGGAATTAAGGAGAAACTTCCTAACAGCGAGGACAATTAACCAAGGGAACAGAAGCTGCCTTCAGAAGTTGTGGATGCTTCATCAATGGAGCTTTTGAAGAAGAGACTGGACGGCCATCTATCCGAAATGGTATGGGGTCTCCTGCTTGAGCAGGGGGCTGGACTAGAAGACCTCCAAGGTCCCTTCCAACTCTATTCTGATTCTGATTCACTTTCGGAAATGTAGTCTTCATTTTCTATGTAGAAGTCTAGCATGATATGTTTAACAATTTGTATATTAGCACCACAGTCACAACAAGGGGAATCTTTCCAGTCCCATTGATACAAGACAGAGGCACTTTTTCCCATGTCACATCTAATTCTGTTCAGTTTCACACGAGGCAGATTTGTGCAAGGTTGCCCAGGCTGTGTGTTTTCTGGTTCCTTAGAAGATCTGTACCAAGCCATGCCAGAATCCACCATCCAGATAGCTGAACTGGACATCCAGTTATGAGCCCACTGCTGTACTCCTTAGAAATTTTGTATATAATTCCTCAGATTGTGTATATATGTTTGTACTCTCTTGTCTATGGAGATTCTTGGTCATCCAGATCACAGTTGTCCCAAAGGTGCTTTTTCAGGAGGCAACTAGATTTTCTTGTTTTTCTTTGAAGACATTTCGCTTCTCATCCAAGAAGCCTCTTCAGCTCTGACTGGATGGTGGGGAATGGAAGGATTTATACTCCTCACAGACAGTTGGTCATTTGTATTCTTTTAGAGAGTTGCTGAGGCCACCTGTAAGTTTATCTGTGTCCTCAAGGTCACCTGAGTGGTGCAAGTCCAGTGGTGCAAAGCTATTTTCCAAAGCACCTGAAGGCAGGACAAGAAGCAACGGATGGAAACTGATCAAAGAGAGAAGCAACCTAGAACTAAGGAGAAACTTCCTGACAGTGAGAACAATTAATGAGTGGAACAACCTGCCTCCAGAAGCAGTAAATGCTCCAACACTGGAAGTTTTTAAGAAGAGACTGGACAGCCATTTGTCCGAAATGGTGTAGGGTTTCCTGCCTGAGCAGGGGTTGGACTAGATGACCTCCAAGGTCCCTTCCAACTTTACTACTATTACTATTACTATCTTTGGGACAACCATGAGCTGGATGACTGAGAATCTCCATCGACATTTAGCTATGTCCTTTGGGATGAACACCCTTCGCATGGTGTGGGAGTATGAATGAATTTCCAGAAAACATTGCAGACTACAGGAACCATTTGTGCTTCAGTTTGAGATGCAGACAACACAGACTCATCCCCAACAGCCTGCACCTGTCTTCAATCATGAAGGAATCTAGGGCAGAAAACATCCTGCAGCCAAGAAAACTCCACACCCATTTGCACCACTCAAGTGACCCTGAGGACACAGGTACCATAATTTCCGGCATATAAGACGACTTTTGAGAGCGTTGAAATCGGCACCAAACTCGGGGGTCATCTTATACGCTGAGTTGTCTTATACGCCGGAAAGAACGGTAGTTTCCGGCATATAAGATGACTTTCTAGGCATGCGACTCGGTGCCGAACTTGGGGGTCGTCTTATACGTCGGGTCGCCCTATATGCCGGAATATATGGTAAACCTCCAAGTGGCCTCAATGACTCTCTAAATGGATGCAAATGACCAGCTGTCTGCGAGGAGTATAAATCCTTCCATTTCCCACCATCCAGTCAAAGCTAAAGAAGCTTCTTGGAAGAGAAGCGAAACATCTTCAAAGAAAAATAAGACAATCCAGTTGCCTCTCTTTGTCATGTTCTCATCGTACACTAAATAATGATAACAACAGGTAGAAGTACAAATTCCTAATTTCAGAGACAGAAGCAGGGAACATGAAACCTATGCCATGCTACTGATTTTTATAATAATTGTAGGAGATGACCAGGTTGACCCCAAAGGGATTGTATCTGTTTTATATTGAAATGACTCCAGCATCACTGAAAAAGTAGTTTTTCTTTTTTTCTTTTTTTTTTTACCCAAACACAGAAGAGAAAGGTGGTGGGGTGGGGTGGGGGGAAAGACCATCAATGAGGTCTGAGAAATTTATCTCCCTATAGATGATCAATATATAGTGTTATTCTGAGAAAAGATGTTATAATAATAACACACAAACTGAAGTAATGGTTAATCAATGCATCCATCAAATTTTAACTGCCCAATAAATTGCCTGTGAGGTAAAAGTTTAGATAACTCTCCTACAACTAGAAAGAAAGGGGAAAAAAATAGAATACATTTTCAGAAAACTGTAGGTATACACATACACACATATACACAAAGACAAACAGACTCACAAACCCACCCCACGTATGTATTTGCTTTGCTAGATGACCGAGTTTGAAACTTCACAATGATTTAAAAAAAAACCAACAACAACAACAGCAGATTAATAATGTATATTGTTCCTTAGGAAATCCATGGCAGTTTAGACATAATTAATGTCCACTTTCCCCTTCCCCAAAAAACGAAAACAAATTTATCACGCTCGGTGGCACCACTGTGAGGGATCCATCACGATGTAAATGGAACTGAATGAGACACTTTCATTAGGCATGGATCATTAATGCAACACCCCATAATGGCTTTCCCTTGTGATGTGAAGGTTTGTCATCTGACAGCCTACTCACCCAGCCCATTAATGCATGAAAGCAGATATTCAGCATCAAAACATTTGCCCTCCTAATGCCAGCAAATTATCCCAGGGACTCAGCTTCAGTTTATGCAACAGTCCCTTTCTAGGTGTGGACTTAATCATATATTGCTGCATTATAAATTCACCCCTCAAATATCTGCCAGCCCGTCAGTCACGGGGATGTCTGCTTGCAATTGTGAAAGTTCACTTCCCACTTCAAGCTACTGGTACTCTGGCTGCTAAGGCCTGTCAGGAAGAGCAACAACAACAGAGGAACCTTTTGGTGTGGAAGTGAAGATACACGCTCCTCAGATCTATGAATAATGTATCCTCTAGACTAGAAGTTTGCCATTCAAATTAGGGTTTATGTGCATGTAAGTGTGTGTGTGAAATAGACATGGATCTATTAAGGCAGAGATTCCGTTTCAACTAACTATCTTCTTACAATTACTTTACATACCAGCCAACTGAAGAAATGGAAGAAGGAGAGGGTGGGAGGGAGGGAAGGAGGAAGTGAGGAAGGGAACGAGGGAGGGAGCAAGCGGAGGAGGGAGGGAGGGATGAGGCGAGGGAGGGAGAGAGAAAGAAAAGGGAAGGAAAGAAAGGAAAGAATGGAGGAAGAAGAGAGAGCAAGAGGAAGGAAGGAGGAAGGAAGGAAGGAAGGAAGGAAGGAAGGAAGGAAGGAAGGAAGGAAGGAAGGAAGGAAGGAAGGAGAAGAGGGAGGGAGGGAGGGGGGGAGGGAGGGAGGGATGAGGCAAAGGAGGGAAGGAAAGAATAGAGGAAGAAGAGAGAGCAAGAGGAAGGAAGGAAGGGAGGGAGGGAGGGATGAGACAAGGGAGTGAGAGAGAAAAAAGGAAGGAAAGAAAGAAGGAAAAAAATGCAGGAAGAAGAGAGAGCAAGAGGAAGGAAGGAAGAAAGAAAGGAAGGAAGGAAGGAAAAGAGGGAGGGAGGGAGAGATGAGGCAAAGGAGGGGAAAGAATGGAGGAAGAAAGGAAGGAAGGAAGGAAGGAAGGAAGGAAGGGAGGGAGGGAGGGAGGGAGGGAGGGAGGGAGGGATGAGGCAAGGGAGTGAGAGAGAAAAAAGGAAGGAAAGAAAGAAGGAAAGAATGCAGGAAGAAGAGAGAGCAAGAGGAAGGAAGGAAGGAAGGAAGGAAGGAAGGAAGGAAGGAAGGAAGGAAGGAAGGAAGGAAGGAAGGAAGGAAGGAAGGAAGGGTGAGCTATTGTTAATGGAGAAACTAGGAAACCCCAAGAGTAGGCTTGAATAGAAAATAGAAACAACAACAAAAAATAATAATAAAAAAGCAGATAAAGTCAGTGGTAAACTTCTATTTTATTTAAATGAAAACTACAGAGATATGTTCATGAAAATATCAGTAATCAAACTAATTCAAGGGAGAGTATATCTTATATCTTATAACTACTGAGGAAAAGCATTTAAAGATGTTTCCAAGGACGTCTTCTAATCAATTAGTGGTTTTTCTCTCTAATTTGATCATAAGCCATATGCTCACTTGCTTGATAAAAAAGAGTGAAATTGCTTTGACATTAATAAAGCTGTTCAGTGATATGTTAGCGGAAAGTTTTGGCCAAACTTGAAATTTTATCTGCATCTAAAATATGGCCTTATTAAATGTGTGTGGCTGTAAAGCTCTTTATACATAGTAAATGTGGAAGAATTCAGAGATAATGTTAACACCCATGCCTGCTTGAAATCTTTCAGTTTTTCAGAGACTGGAAAAATATCTCTCATTATTGTTTATGTTTGTGTTGTGCTTAAAGATTCTTTTCTTCATAAAAGGCCGATTCATTTGGCCAATTCAAGGAGGCTGAACGATCTAGATTGCACAAATCCAGATGACCTCTTGATGGCATCAAATGGGTATAAACATTTCAATGCTTTGTTTGACAAATGAGGCTTGATATAGAATTATTTATCTTTCCTTCCTTCCTTCCTTCCTTCCTTCCTTCCCTCCCTCCCTCCTTTCTTTCTTTCTTCCTTCCTTCCTTTCCTCCCTCCCTCCCTCCCTTCTTCCTTCCTTCCTTCCATCCCTCCTTCCTCCCTCCCTTTCTTTCTTTCTTTCTTTCTTTCTTTCATTCCTTCCTTCCTCCCTCCCTCCTTGTTCTTCCTTCCTTCCCTTCCTTCCTTCCTTCCTTCCCCTTCCCTCCCTCCCTCCCTCCCTCCCTCTACCCTCCTTCTGTCCCTTTCTTTTTCTTTCTTTCTTTCATTCTTTCATTCTTTCCTTCCTCCCTCCCTCCTTGTTCTTCCTTCCTTCCTTCCTTCCATCTCTCCTTCCCTCCCTCCCTCCCTCCCTCCTTTCTTTCTTTCTTTCTTTCTTTCTTTCTTTCTTTCTTTCTTTCTTTCCTTCCTTCCTTCCTTCCTTCCTTCCTTTCCTTCCTTCCTCCCTCCCTCCTTGTTCTTTTTAGCTCCTTCCTTCCTTCCTTCCTTCCTTCCTTCCTTCCTTCCTTCCTTCCTTCCTTCCTTCCTTCCTTCCTTCCTTCCATTTTATTTTCCTGGATAGTTGATAGAGTTGAACTTTTTATGAATCCTTTTCTTAAGTCCAGATCCATGGACCATGCCCAACTATTCTTCTCTCTATTCTTCTTCCCCTGCCTCTTGGATTGGATTTCAGCCACTGAATCAAGAACCATCCAGCTATCAACAACGGACCACGTATCTATAAGAGGTGACACATTTTCAGATTTTTTTCCAGGTGGTTTCTTTGGAACTTTTCAGTACATTAGCCCAGCTGTGCTAATTACTTCAAAGTGATTTATAGCTATTACTAAAACAGGACAGCCAGAGGCAAAAGGAGAGAAAGTTCTTCCACCTGAAGTTGTTGGGTTGAGGGAAAAAATTTCAGCATGTTTTATGTAAAACACATAGACATTAGACGTGCAAGCACTTACTCCTGTTTTGCGTTTGTCCTCCTCCAGGCAAACAGGGGTAAGGAAAACAGGCTGAAGAGTTAGGCAAAGTTTTTGAGCTAGTGAAACCAGCCTTTGGTGCATCAAGACAAGACTGACTGCTTACCCAACCAATCTGTTCTGACATCTATCTACTACTGTATTTCCCTGAAAATAAGACCTTAAAATAAGGTCTTATATTAATTTTTGCTCCAAAAGACGCATTAGGGCTTATTTTCCTGGTTAGGGCTTATATTTGGGGAAATGTGGTACTAAATGTGTCCATCAGGCTGATGACCTTAAAACTGGGGCTAATTTTGAGGGTGGGGTTATATTATGAGCATCCTGAAAATCATGCTAGGGCTTATTTTTAGGTTGGGTCTTATTTTCGGAGAAACACGATATATATCTATTTATCTCTATCTATCTCTCTATCTCTGTCTCTGTCTCTGTCTCTATTGCTATCTAGATGATGATGATGATGATGATGATGATGATGATGATGATGATGATGATAAAGGTGGAAGGGACGTTGGAGATCATCTAGTTCAACCCCTTGCTCAGGCAGGAAACCCGATACCATTTCGGACAAATGGCTGTCCAGTCTCTTCTTAAAAACTTCCAGAGTTGGAGCATTCACCGCTTCTGGAGGCAGGTTGTTCCATTGGTTAATTGTTCTAACTGTCAGGAACAATTAGTTGTTCTCCTTAGTTCTAGGTTGCTTCTCTCCATGATTATTCCATCTGTTGCTTCTTGTTCTGCCTTCAGGTGCTTTGGAGAATAGCTTGACTCCCTCTTCTCTGGGGCAACCTTTGAGATACTGGAACACTGCTATCATGTCCCCCCTCGTCCTTCTCATCATTAAACTAGATATACCCAATTCTAGCAACTATTCCTTATATGTTTTAGCCTCCAGTCCCCTATTCATCTTTGTTGCTCTTCTCTGTACTCTTTCTAGAGTCTCAACATCTTTTTTACATCGCGGTGACCAAAACTGGATGCAGTATTCCAAGTGGGGCCTTACCAAGGCAATATAAAGTGGTATTAATATCTATATCTATATCTATATCTCTGTCTGTCTGTCTATCTATCTATCTATCTATCTATCTATCTATCTATCTATCTATCTATCTATCTATCTATTTATCTATCTATCTATCTATACACACACTTGAAAATAAGACTCAACCAAATATAAGCCTTAGCATGATATACACACATATACATATACATTTAAAGCCAACAACAGAGTTAAATTTCAAAGCCCTCTGTTAGCAACCTATTGTTGTATTTCACTCACTAAAAGTCCACAACGGCTTCTAATCCACCATAAACCATCACAATGGTGGTCTCTTGTCCATCCAGGATCAAATATCCTCAACTGATCCTTAAAAATAAGCCTTTTCCTTAAAATTTTAATCAAGACCTTTCCCAGCAATTGGATCTCACCCCCCCCCCCAAGTTGTAGGTCTTTGTGGTGAATATATCTCCACAGCATTTTGTTGTTCAAAATGACCTGCTGCGGGTTGAAATGCAATGTTCCCTAACTTTTGTTTTCCAGTTAGATATAATAAGTCCATTCCCTAATCTCATCAATCCTCCTTAAGGAAGTCCAGTTCATCACTCATCAGTTCTGTTGTAGAAATTGTAGAAGTTTATAAATTGTTTAGACTGTGTTCCTGCCCAATCAGATCAAGTCAGCCAAAGTTGCAACGCCTGACCTGGGCTAGAGTGTTCCAGTCTCGACGCAGGCGAAGCCATGACTGACAGCAAGACATATTGGCTCATAAATCTAGCCCTGGGCCTAAATCACCTGTGAGGGCGGGAGTGGATTCTCCATCTCTGTGCTGAGAAAAGGCAATCAGGTAAGACAAAGCCCCTTCTCCAGAACTGGAGATGGAGAATCCACCAATGGGACATACCAAAGCCTACTGTCCCTGAGGGAGGGGAGGAGGCCAGTCCAGAGTGGCACTTTGAGGTAATACCTGTTGGAGAACCCTCCTACCAAAAGAGGCCTCCGCTGAGGCAAATCTGTCAATCTTATAATGCCTTATAAAGGGAGATGGTGAAGACCATGTGGCCGCTTTGCAAATGTCCTCGATGGACGCCTGAGTGGCCCAGGCCGCGGAAGTAGCCGCACTACGGGTTGAGTGGGCTGTGACCCATCGTGGAACCGGCAATGACTCAGCCTGATACGCCCCCGCTATACATGCCCTAATCCACCTGCCAATCATGGAAGAAGACACCTTCTGACCCTTGGAAGAAGGATGGAAGGAGACAAAGAGGGCCTCAGAGTTGCGGAAGGCAGCTGTGGGCCTGTTTCTCAAAGGGAGGAAACGATTGTTCTTAAAATATAAGTATGTCTTGTTTCCCCCCAAAATTATCTACGGGGAACATCTAAGAGAAAATAGGATCTCACAATCCAATTTTCATATTCATGTGAAGATGGACCTTGTGGGACTCAGTTATAGCATCTGTACCTGAGGGATATATTTATGAGACAGGTCTTCAAAAAAGTGAGAGATTTTAGAACAAATTCATTTGTTTTAAAAATCAGGAAACACCGCGTTCATGGGCAAGCAGATATGCACACATACATCTTGACCAGACTGCCTGTAATATTGATTGAGAAAGGAATGCCCAGTGTTAAGAAATGGGGAAGTAAATTAGGAAATAAATCAGCAAATGGTTCAGCTTAAAAAAAAAAAGCAGACCTATTTTTCTGTCTCCCTATGTCTTTTTTTTTCCTTTGAAGATATGAATCACATAAAGAATAGCAGTTCATCAGAAAAATGTGCTCAGCATGACTTTTGTTAATGTTATTGACCAGACACAGGGTGGCCAATCAACCAAAGAAACATAAGCCATTTCTCATGACTATTAAAGATGAATCTTAGAAAACTACATTTTGTCAAAGTCAAAATGTTCAGTTCAGTCTCCTTCGGTAAAAGAGTAAATCTATGTCAAACTACACCGCGGGATTGTTTTATAGAAATCCTACAGTTGACATTAGATGTCAAAGAGAAGACACCATTTTTTTTCCAGAAGAAGAAGAAGGAGGAGGAGGAGGAGGAGGAGGAGGAGGAGGAGGAGGAGAAGAAGAAGAAGAAGAAGAAGAAGAAGAAGAAGAAGAAGAAGAAGAAGAAGAAGAAGAAGAAGAAGAAGAAGAAGAAGAAGAAGAAGAAGAAGAAGAAGAAGAAGAAGAAGAAGAAGAAGAAGAAGAAGGAGAAGTTGATAAGCAAATGAAACCCAAATTATATTGTAACAAGATAAATCTCCCATTGGCATTGTATTTGACACCAACCTTGGGATTTTCAAAAAGGAGTTTCTTCATTCAAACTTTTGTAAGAACTTTCAAAACATCACAAAACTCTCTCTCAAATCTATCATCTTGGATTGATGCTCAGCTTCACAAACAATTCAGGGCCTGTTACATCTGGATGAAGCCAACAACAGTGATCCAGGAAAAAATACACAATGAGTCCTTACTTTTTTTCCCAAGAATGGTATTTTGCATTCCCCAATAATTTGAAAAATATCAAGGACACAGTGATTTTGAAGATAACACACTGATAGAGGGATGGAACAATCTTCTTTTGAAATTTCTGAGAATCCCCCCCCCCCAAGTAAGAAACTCAAAATTCTACAGGGAATTTCACTTCATATATATATATATATATATATAAGGTGAGGGCACAGATATAAGAGGTCTTCCTTTGCAATGGGACCCACTCTATTGATAGTTTTTGTTCTTCATTTGCAATTTTATTATTATCGTTTTGCCTCGGCAACTTCCTGATTGAAGAATTTTTCATTTCATGTCTGATAGGTTTGTAATCATTTCATTCTGTATGGAAATTATTTTAGCCTCCAACCTTAATGTATTTTAAAATGTAACCTCAAGCTCTCCACCAAGAGACGAATGGCACCATCAAATGTAATGTAAGGCCCTCTAAATATAGAAGGCGGCCTGGCATGGCCCATTTTGAACTTAGTAAAATGTTGAAGATTATCAAGCCCTGCATAGGTCTTGAAGGAGAACCTCAGATGTGATGCATGTTAAAAACCTGGTCTTTTAATCCACTTTAAATGTACCGGCATAATCACCTTTTACAGAGTCATTTGTGGTTTGGAAAATGTCATGGTGTGGAATATAATATGTTTGACCTAGAAAATGGAACATTCATGTGCAGAATCCCAAATTGCTCAGGAAGCTGAGAATCCAATCCAATCCAATCCAAGGGAAGATTTGGGGAAGACGTTAGTTGTAATTGGGAATTGGGTGTATCTATTCCAGTGGTTCTCAACCTTTTTAATGCCGCGACCCCCAACCGGTCGTAAGTCGAGGACTACTCAACCGGTCATAAGTCGAGGACTACTCAACTGGTGCAGCACCGTTTGCAGAATGGGGCTTTTGGCGGGCTCAGCAGGGCAGAGACAGCCTGGACAATTCCTATTGGCTTTGGAAAGCCAATAGAATTAGACTCTATTCAAGAGAGTCTATTCGATTGGCTTTCAAAAGCCAATAGAATAAAAGGGAGTAGCACAGCTAAGGAAAAGGGGGAAAAAATGGCGGACTGCGTTGTTTGGCGACCCCCGTGAAATGGTCGTTCGACCCCAAATGGGGTCCCGACCCACAGGTTGAGAACCACTGATCTAGTCGAATGTCATCTGGGAATTCCAGAAGTCTTGATATTGCTTTATAATGTCTTGATAAGATCATATTTGGAATATTGCATCCAATTTGGGTCACCACAATGGGAAAAAAAACCCATGTTGAGACTTTGGAAAGACTGCAGAGAAGAGAAACAAAGATGATTAGGGGACTAGAGGCTAAAATGTATGAAGAGCGGTTGCAGGAATTGGGGATGTCTAGTTTTAATGAAAAGAAGGACTGGGGGGGCGACATGAAAGCAGTGTTCCAATATTTGAGGGGCTGCCATAATGATGAGGGGGTCAAGCTATTTACCAAAGCACCAGAAGGCAAGACAAGAAACAATGGCTGGAAACTAACCAAGGAGAAAAGCAACCCAGAACTAAGGAGAAATTTCCTTAAAAGTGAGAACAAAACAAAAAACAGTAGAATGGTTGGCTTGCCCTCGGAAGTTGTGGGTATTTCATCACTGGAGACTTTCAAGAACAGATTGGACAGCCACTTGTCTGAAATGGTATAAGGACTTCTGTTTGAGCAGGGGGCCAGACTAGAAGACCTCCAAGGTCCCTTCCAACTCTGTTTTTCCATGTTCTAAATGTAACTCTTCCACTATAAATTATATCCCAGCAATCTTTAGCTATCCGGTTCTGGGTGTCCCAGATTTGATCTCTTGTCATTTTGCCACTTCTTCTTCTTCTTCTTGTGCCATATCCGTTATCGGATGTTGGCGATCCTGTTTTTATCAGTAGCTGCATGAAAAAGTGCTGCTGAGTTTTGTCCAAACCAGTCCCATAGATTTTGAAGCCACGATGTTCTTCTTCTGCCTGGACCTCATTTGCCTTCAATCTTTTTCTGGAGGATTAAATGGAGTATGCCGTATTTTTCTGGGTGTCGCATCACATGTCCAAAATATTCTAATTTTTGTTTTTTAATTGTTTTGATGATTTCCCTTGGCTTTCCCAGGCAGCTTATCACCTCCTCATTTCTGATCTTGTCAACCCAGCTTCTACGTAACAGCCACCTGTCAATCCACATTTCAAATGCTTCTAGTCTCTTCAGGTGGCCTTCTGTCAGAGACCAGCTCTCTACTCCATAGAGCAGGATAGAAAAAATATAGCATCTGACAAGCCTGATTTTCAGTCTTAGGCTTATGTCATTTTGCCACTGGACAAGTCATATTGTACTTTCGTGATACAGCTGTCATTAGAAACCAAAGCAAAATATGCACATCAGACACATTTTAAGACATTTGTTTGTAGAGCCAAGATTAGCAAGTGCCCTTGATGGAAGATTTGATGCCCGTTAAATGATGTTCAGAGATGATGATCCTCTGCACCAGTTGAAGACTTTCCAAATCAGGGAACTTTATGCATCCTTTGACACCTCACAGCTGGATTATCACAAAGTACTCTTTATAGGGGTGTCCCTAACTATTATCCTTCAAGCAAAATACTGATATTCCATGGGCAAAATTCAGTGTAGCCAAGAATACAGTGGAATTCTTGGCTACACTGAATTTTGCCCATGGAATATCAGTATTATGGGCCTTACACTGACTGTCAGATGGTTTCTGGGTACCATGTAAGGTCCTGATTGTACCACTTTACAACGCTTTGGTAAGGCCACACTTGGAATACTGCATCCAGTTTTGGTCACCATGATGTAAAACAGATGTTGAGACTCTAGAAAGAGTACAGAGAAGAGCAACAAAGATGATTAGGAGACTGGAGGCAAAAAGATATAAGGAATGGCTGCTGGAATTGGGTATGTCTAGTTTAATGAAGAGAAGGATGAGGGGGTGACATGATAACAGCATTCCAATATGTCAGGGGCTCCCACAAAGAAGAGGGAATCAATCTCTTCTCCAAAGCACTTGAAGGCAGGACAAGAAGCAACAGATGGAAACTAATAAAGGAGACAGCAACCTAGAACTAAGGAGAAACTTCCTGACAGTTAGAACAATTAATCAGTGGAACAATCTGCCTCCAGAAGCTGTGAATGCTCCAACATTGGAAGTCTTTAAGAAGAGATTGGACAGCTATTTGTCTGAAATGGTATAGGGTTTCCTGCCTGAGCAGGAGGTTGGACTAGATGACTTCCATCTATTATTATTATTAATCATCATCATCATCGTCATCATCACACAGTCAGTCAGATGTTCAGACTGGATTTGGCATTTTTGTCTACCTATCAAGTCCTTACCAAGGATCTGGGATAGACAGATGTGGTTGTTTGATGTTATTGCAGATATCGATGCAGGATGGAAACAGCAGTTCCTAGTAAGGCCGCCTTTTGCAATTGACTAATGGTGAATTTGTCAATGCCAATGGTGTTCAAGTGGTGCTTCAGTTGTTTTGGGATTGCACTCAAGGCAGCTATTACTATTGGTACTACCCTTGCTTGCTTTTGCCACAGTCTTTCTATTTCTATTTTTAGGTCTTTGTATTTTGTTATCTTCTCCTTCTTCTTCTTCTTCTTCTTCTTCTTCTTCTTCTTCTTCTTCTTCTTCTTCTTCTTCTTCTTCTTCTTCTTCTTCTTCTTCTTCTTCTTCTTCTTCTTCTTCTTCTTCTTCTTCTTCTTCTTCTTCTTCTTCTTCTTCTTCTTCTTCTTCTTCTTCTTCTTCTTCTTCTTCTTCTTCTTCTTCTTCTTCTTCTTCTTCTTCTTCTTCTTCTTCTTCTTCTTCATTTTCATTATCATATTTTAAAGTCCTCTTTAAAGCCCTCTTACCTCTTGTTTTGGAACAGCTTATCTTGGTTCTCTGGACCACCTCTTCCTTATTATGTTTTTTGGGAACTATAAAAACATGACTTTTAAGAAAGAATTTCACCACAAGTAAGATCATGGTATTAGATCAAACTGATTGTTATAATCACATGCATTGATTTTGCTTTGTTTTTTTAAAAAAATAATTCTCTATGTCACTATGAATCTCTAGAAACAAAAGTGTGTAAATTGTAGCAATTAGTTGTAGCATTCATTTTGTTTTTTTGTTTTTTAAATAATTTTCTAAGTCACTGTGAATCTGTAGGGATGGAAGTGTGTAAGTTGTAGCAATTCACTCATTGATTCATTTGATTGATCGATCGATCGATCAATCAATCTATCAATCAATCAATTCACATTGTGGCAGCTACAAAACTCCTGTTTTTAGTGCTGTAGTACCTACTAGCTCAAGTATGAAGATACAAAATTCCTACTCCAGTGTTGTCTCCACATCCTTACAAGAACTCCTGAGAAGAGGTGGTCTCGCCTTGAAGCTGAAGGAATAATAGAGGCAGCGTGTCACAAAATGTTATGTTTAAATTCTTACCCTTTATCCTTGGCGGGTTTGCAAAATGTTGAAATGGTCTGAACTGCCAGGCCTAAAGTGTTCTTAAGTGTTGCAAATTGCGAGAGAATTATGGAGTCAAATTTGTTTCCAGAATAATCACAGGCAGGAAAAGAAAGTTGCAGCGCATTGACTTATTCCAGCGAGATTTTTAATGTGTAATTATATAAGCTTTTAATGATAATTAGGGGCAGTATGCTTTGGGTAAGGGGGGGAACAAAAAAACACATCTCCTTTAATCAAAGTTTCATTCTGCTTTTGCTCTGCAACATGTTGCCATTTCTGAACAATGAAATCATGTAAAAAATAAATTAAGCTCCCACTCATTGTGTGTTTTCATTTTTCATGAATATTGCTAATCTATTGACAACGTTTGAACTGCGACAAGATCCACATTGTCTGGTAGAATACACACCATGGAGAGAACATACAATAAAAAGGAAAGGAAAGTAGGAAAAACAAAAAAAAACAAACCAGCTGCACAGAATGTACTATTGTATGAAGTGAAATAGCAAAATACCATATTTGCATTTCCATACATGCTGATTTTGCCGGACAATTAAGGGCAATATTTTGAAATGCTAATGAAAGGCATTGGGCCCTTGTGCATTGATTTAGAGTGAAAAAAAATGAGAGCAAGCAGATTGTAAAAAAAAAAAAAAATGGGAAAAGCCACTTTCGTTCAGAACCAATGGATATCTTTTTGGTATCTAATGTTGGTGAGTCCTAACAATGGATTATCATCATCTTAATAACCTGGATTGGGATCTGGGGATGGGAAGGAGAAGGTTTATAGCGCCGTGGTGCCACAGTGGTTAGAATGCAGTACTGCAGGCTACCTCACTGCTCACTCCAGCAGTTCGATCCTGACCGACTCAAGGTTGACTCAGCCTTCCATCCTTCCGAGGTTGGTAAAATGAAGACCCAGGTTGTTGGGGGCAAGAGGCTGACTCTGTAAACTGCTTAAAGAGGCCTGCAAAGCACCGTGAAGCAGTATATAAATCTAATTGTTATTGCTTAACTCGGATAATAGAAAAGATGAGACAGACCGAGAATCTAGCTCTCCACTCAAAGACGGTGGGCAAGGTATTTCGGCACCTAAAGCAGAAGATCAAGTTAGGAACTAAAACACAAACTTTGTGTTTTGTGCTTTGTGGGGTTGTTTGGAACAAGGTGGAATGGAATGGTCAAAGTAAATCTTTCAGTTGATTTCAACACCTGGTGAGTCTTTGGACAGTTCATTTTGGTTACTTTGATGTTGGTCTTGATCTTTTCTAAGATTTTTTTTTCCTGACTTTGGGATTTCCCAGTGCCCCGAGTAACCATCAAAATTTTCCAAGGCCAAATAATGTTACCAAGATGCTTCCATAGGTCCTGCAGACATGCTCTATGTCAATGATACAAATACACTGACTCTGTAAACCACTTAGAGGGCGGTGTAAAGCACTGTGAAGTGGCATATAAGCCTAAGTGCTATTGCTATTGCTATCTAAGCCATAGGGGCTCAATGGTTAAGAATGCAGCCATTGGACAGCCATTTGTCTGAAATGGCATAGGGCTTCCTGCCTGAGCAGGGGGTTGGACTAGATGACCTCCAAGGTCTCTTCCAACTTTATTATTATTATTATTATTAATATTATTATTATCATCTTTGAGCCACTTATTTTGAGGATAAGTCACAAAATAAAAAAGGTAGTATTAACAGACAGACTTTCTTTGTTTACTTTCTTTTAAGCTGCCTAAAGAACTCATAAAGGCGTTCAGGAAACCCTGATTTGCTTCAATGTATTGAAATTTCCTTTAGAGATTTGGATTTTAAACTCTTTGGGATTACCATCAAAATGAATTTGGATGGTTCAGCTCAGCTTCCAGGGGATTACGTGGGGGATGCCATCTGCTTCCTATTACCGCAAAACTCTGACTCCTTTCCAAAAGCTGAAAGTCCAGAACTGAACAAACAGAATACCTAAGACACTGATCTTTTGATCAGGAGAAGAAGAAAGAATGAAGGTCTCTGGATTTATTCCCTGAAGGCCGGTTCTCTATGTGATGAGCACCTGCTATTTTGGCACCGAAGGATGACGTGAAAATAAATGAATATATATATAAATGAATATATATATATGCATACACACACACACACACCCTTTTTTAAAGCTCCCTACACAGAAGCTGATCCACTCACAAATGACATTCTGTCTTGAACTTATTTTAATTGAAGGAGCATGATCAATTGTTTTAAGGAAAAGGGTTTTTTTAATCCCTTATATATAAACAGGTGCATTCCACCTCTGAGAGATCCTGCCTCTCATCTCTGTCAAAATGAGAATAAGAGTTTCAGTGAACAAGAGGGAGGAGATGCAAATAAACAGGGACAACCAATAGGTCTGTCTGTCTGTCTGTCTGTCTGTCTGTCTATCTGTATCTCTGTCTCTCCATTTATCTCTGTATCTCTCTCTCTAATCTATCTATATCTATTTATCTACCTATCTATCTATCTATCTATCTATCTATCTATCTATCTATCTATCTATCTATCTACGTCTACGTCTACGTCTACGTCTACCTACCTACCTACCTATATCTACATCTACATCTACCTACCTACCTATCTATATCTACATCTACCTATCTACTTACATCTACATCTACATATCTATCTATCTATCTATCTATCTATCTATCTATCTATCTATCTATCTATCTATCTATCTATCTATCTATCTTTGCATTCTTATTTAGATCAGTTGTGGAATCTTGACTATCAGATGTAGCCCATATTCTTGAAACAAAATACCATACCACTTCACGTGATCTTTTTTATATTGAAAATTTTTATTTTTTAAAACATACAATCATTTATAAAAATACAATAAAATTTTAAAATAGAGAACCCCCCCCTTACCCCCCCTCCCACCCCCACCCCCCCTCCCTTCACTTCCCAGAACAGAATACAGGGTTAAAAAAAAAAGAAAATTATAATAATTAAGAAAAAAGAAAAAAAAGAGAGAAAGAAAAAAAATATCATATTTAACCTTTAACTCCATAACCTATAAAACAATTCTCTATAATATTTGATATTCATTCATAAAATAAATAAAACTTTTTAATTCCATACTTTTTCTAAATATAATCTACCCACCTTCCCCATACAGTAATATGTCTTTCTTGTGTATGATCCTTTAAATAAGCAGAAATTTTTGCCATTTCTGCAACTTCACGTGATCTTGATTCTATCCTTCTGTTAATGCAGCCTAAGATTGTGTTGGATTTTTTTGGCAGCTGCAGCACAAAGCTGGCTCTTATTTAAGGGATTGTCCACTAGGATTCTGAGATGTCCAAAGCACCAGAGGGCAGGACAAGAAACAATGTTTGGAAACTGACCAAACAAACCTGGAATTAAGGAGAAACTTCCTAACAGTGAGGACAATTAACCAGTGGAAGAGCTTGCTTCCA
The DNA here is from genome assembly GCF_016545835.1 of Crotalus tigris. Lineage (NCBI taxonomy): Eukaryota > Metazoa > Chordata > Lepidosauria > Squamata > Viperidae > Crotalus > Crotalus tigris. Next base: position 177,926 of record NW_024096899.1, read on the forward strand.
GAAATCGTGGGTGCTCCATCACTGGAGATTTTTTAAAAGAAGCTAGACAGTCACTTGTCTGAGATTGTATAGGTTCTCCTGCTTAAGCAGGGGGGTGGACTAGAAGACCTCCAAGGTCCCTTCCAGCTCTGTTCTATTCTATTCTATTCTATTCTATTCTATTCTATTCTATTCCGCAGTTATTACTATTGAACCAGGTACCACTGTTCTCATTTCTGTGGTTCTTTATTCTTAAATCAGATTCAGTCTAGATAGTCACTGAGGATGGCTTCAGATACAAAACTGTGTTTTTTTCAAAGTATGACACTTGGTCTCCCCAAACTTCAAAGTCCTCTTTCATTTTTCAAATGTGTAGCAGGCATTTTAAAGCTTTGTTTGACATACATTGAGTAATCTTTATTTATTTATCTATTTATCTATCTGTTCATTCATTCATTCATTCATTTACTTATTTATTTTAAAAAAGAAAGAAAGAAAGAAAGAAAGAGAAAGAAAGAAAGAAGGAAGGAAGGGAAGAAAGAAAGAAAGAAAGAAAGAGAAAGAAAGAAAGAAAGAAAGAAAGAAAGAAAGAAAGAAAGAAAGAAAGAAAGAAAGAAAGAAAGAAAGACTATAGCCAGTTCCATTTAATGCTCTAAAGCAGTCAGGGTGATTGACCAATATTAGTTTGGTTTGGTTTGGTTTTTTTGGCAGCCCCTGAACAGTTTTCCTTTGTATATTATTTTTTTCTCTCTCTAACGATGTCATCTCATCTTTTCCCGGTTCCTCCCTTCTTTCTATTCTCTCCCCCCCCCAATAAGCAACTCTAATCTCAGGAGTAATTTTCACTTTGAGAACAAGCAAGGCAGTTAGTGGAAATTAAACGTCAAACCTTCTCAATCTGAGGTGACATCCATCTTCTGCCACACAGTTGCATTTCGCCAGTCATGCAAATCTGTTTTCCCCTGCGGACAACAGGTTGGCAGGAACTGCAGTGACTAGATGCAAACAGTGGGAAGGGATGTCTTTCCAAAAAGCTCGTGAGAAGATGATGCCCTTGAATGCTCATCTTTTTCTTTTTCTCCTCCTTAGGGAGTCCACATGTACAGTTAAAATTAAGGAGAAGAGAGGGGGATGGAGGAGGAAGAGGAGGAGGAGAGGGAGGGAGGGTGGGAAGGAGGGACAGAGGGAGGAATGAAGGGAGGGAGAAGGAGGAGGAGGAAGAAGAGGAGGAACCAAGAGGGAGGGAAGGAGGGACAGAGGGATGGTTAAAGGAAGGAAGGGAGAGAGGGAGGGAGGGAGGGAGGAAGAGGAGGAAGCGAGAGTGAGGGAAGGACGGACAGAGGGAGGGATGAAGGAAAAGAGGGAAGGAGGGAGGAGGAGAAGGAGGGAGAAGGAGGGAGGGAGGGAAGGAGGGATAGAGGGACAGATGAAGGGAGGGAAGGAGCAGGAGGAAGCAAGAGGGAGGGAAGGAGGGACAGAGGGATGGTTGAAGGAAGGAAGGGAGGGAGAGAGGAGGAGAAGGAAGAGGAGGAAAAAGAGGAAGCGAGAGTGAGGGAAGGATGGACAGAGGGAGGGAGGGATGAAGGAAGGGAGGGAGGGAGAAGGAGGAGGAGGAGGAAGAAGAGGAGGAAACGAGAGGGAGGAAAAGAGGGAGAGAGGGAGGGATGAAGGGAGGGAGGAGGAAGAAGAGGAGGAAATGAGAGTGAGGGAAGGACAGACAGAGGGAAGGAGGGATGAAGGAAGGGAGGGAGGGAGGGAGGGAGAAGGAAGAGGAGGAAGAAGAGGAGGAAATGAGAGGGAGGAAAGGAGGGAGAGAGGGAGGGATGAAGGGAGGGAGGGAGGAGGAAGAAGAGGAGGAAATGAGAGTGAGGGAAGGACGGACAGAGGGAAGGAGGGATGAAAGGAGGGAGGGAGGAGGAGGAAGAGGAGGAAGCAAGAGGGAGAGAAGCAGGGAGAGAAGGAGGGAGGGATGAAAGAAGGAAGGAAGGAAAGAAAGACAAAGAAAAAAGAAAGGAAAGAAGCATTATTATTTCAGTCAACACTTAACACTCAGAGTAATGATCTACAGCAGCGGCCCCCAACCTTGGCGGCCCAGGTATGGGGAGGAAAAGGGGAACCAGGCTGCACGAGTGGCAGCCCAACATGCACACTCATGCACATTCAGTGGAAGTCGAACTGCCTGTGTACATTTGCGCCCGCCTGCCGCTCATGCCAGTTAAGCTGCATGCGGGTATGCACTGCCCCGTGACCTAGCTGCAAATAGAGAATGAACCCATAGTGAGCTGTGGCCTCGGCGTTGGGGACCCCTGATCTGCAGAGCATACACGAGTTTGTTTATCATAAACGTAGTTCCAAGGATGATTTCACCAAACTTCCTTCGTAGCTCAACTTTTTGACAGCTGCTTCGTTTTCTCAAAATATTGAGAGCCTTGAATAAGTCACTTTTCTATGTTCTTGCAACTCCTAAATCTTCCACTGGGTTTTTGCTAAACCCATCTCATTTTTAAAAAGAAGGGGGGCCTAAAGTGGCTTAACCCCCCCCCCGTATTTAAATGTTTAATCTTTTTGACAATTAACACACCTAAATGCCCAAATTTTTCGCTACCTTTTCATTTAAAAAAACAAACAAACGGAAATTGAACGTGTCTTGATCTATAGACTTTTTAAAGCCTCAGTAAGTGGATTAATTACACAGGCATCTGTTGCTATACAGGCAGTGGCAAAGCAAAGCCTGCTATTATTTATGAGAGGCTCAAGTAGGAGGGCCTATCTTCCTAGCATGAAGAAAAAATGTCTGAGATATGAATTACAAATGACTAGTAAGAATGGAACTTTTCCTGACGAATACGTCAGAGGACTCTAATTGTAGTTTGAAATTGGTTGCCAGAAATTCCTGTAATGTGGAATGATGTCATACAATTCTCACCTTCAAATATTTATGTATTTATTTAGTATATGACTAGGGTAGTCCTCGACTTACGATGGAGTCCCAAAATTTAAGTGAGAGACCCTTGGTTGATCCGTTTTGCTGACCTTCGGACGAGCAAAGCCAGATTCGCTTTACGACCGTGCTACTAACTTAATGACTGCCGCGATTCCCTTAACAATCCTGGCAGGATATTGTCATCAAACGGGTCCTGCCATTTATAAATTTGTTTGTAACGTGCTTGTAACATTGACTCGGGCTTCCCCCGTTAACTTTGCTCATTCAGGAGGGGGCAAAAGGGGATTCAGGTGACCCCGGGACATGGCAACTGTCACTATTACAAGTCAGTTGCCAAGCATCTTCATTCGGATCACATGAAAAACCATCACCAAATGAAAGTCAAGGACTACTTGTGTATAATGTATGTGTGTCAGATCTCATCTCCTGGTTATTGTGACGGTTGAATTATGATTGCCACTACCGCGTGTTTGGAAAACTACCAGGCAATTCCAGAAGTCTAAGCTTCCAGAGCTGTGCTGGAAGAGGGTAGTCTTCTATATCATTGCCAAATAATAACTTATTATATTATTGGCCCCCCAAAATAGGGAAATGTCTTCAGAATATGCACAGTCTTATTGCAGCTGAGATAACCCAGGAGTAAATACAATAAACAGTGATCTATATGAAATGGTGGTTCTCCAGCATGATTGGATGGAGAATCCACGGATGGATGGGTTGTCTTAATCTATCTGCTCCAATCAGACTAAGATTCTCCATCAACATGCTGAGAAAAGGTGTTCAGGTAAGACAACACCCCTTTATCACACACTAGCTACAACAGGGGTCTTCAAACTTGGCCCTTTTATGACTTGTGGACTTCAACTCCCAGAATTCCTCAGCCAGTCATGCTAGCTGAGGAATTCTGGGAGTTGAAGTCCACAAATTATAAAAGGGCCACATTTGAAGACCCCTGATCTACAATATACACTAGGAACAAAATACACATATGTGGTAATACAGCAAACTCCAATACCCAGCAATTACAGCAGGAAACGGACAAGAGAGAAAGACTCCAGCAAGGCCTTCCCTTTTATACTCCAGCTCTTAAAGGGATACAGACTTTTGCTGAGTCATTCCTAACATTGCACCATTCATCTCACTTTATACAAGCTGGTTAGCTTCTAAATCATTAGCTTGACATGTCTATGATCACCTGGAACTGAACTCATCTTAACTCAAAGGTGTCCTAATTTATGTGTGTGTGTCTGAGTATATCTGTGCATACATTTTGAGAGAAATGTGTGTGTTTTTTAAAGTGTTTTATTAATTTTCTATCATTACAATTCATTAGTGCTTAATGAGCAACGTGTTGTCTGGGTTGATTTTTTTTGCTTAGTCATAAAAATTAAGTTCTTATTCTCTATCTCATTTTTTCCAGCCATTGGTAAAAAATAAGTTCCATGTTTGGAAGTATTCTGTGTCTTCTTTTGCTTTGATTCTCAGTGTGAGTCGATCCATTTCAGTGTCGTGGTTCCGGCAGATGAAACTCTTCAAAGAACTTTGAGGCATTGTTTACCTTAAAGAATCTTTATTTGAGAAGCATAGCATCGGCACTAACACAGTCGAAGCAAAAATTGAATTCCCCTCTCCTGAGCACATAGTATCAAAGCACAATTCTCTCCTCCAATTAACAGACATAAATCACATTCTCCAATTAGATTGAAGCGCAGGCTTCCTCTCCAGTTCTCCAACCCACCAATTCTTATCATCTCTTATTTCAACAACCTTGGTTCACACACTAGGTCCAGTATTGTTATGTCTAGCTAAGCTCTCATGCGCATTCCTCCCCCCAGCATCATCTATTTCTAATTTTAACTCTAAAAGTAAAACATAAGAAGAAAATGGTTGCATCTCCAATTGTTGTCAAAGCAAAATATCCGATGTTAGCAGAGTTGACATTCAGCACAGTCCAGTATTTTCTTGATTATCACTTCCTCCAATGGTGTTATCTCAATTTTCCAGTGCTGTGCAAATACAATCCTCACTGCTGTTAATACATGTAGTGTTACATATATATTTTGTTTATCAAATGTTCCTGAAATTATAACTAATTTTAAAAAAATCAGGTTTAAAGTCTACGTGTTTCCGTAACATCTTTTCTAACCAAGTATGTATTTTTGACCATTTTTTTTTTTTTTGGTTTAACACGTGTCCACCACACGTGATAATATGTACCAGGATTTTGATTACATTTCCAACATTTACTAGACATATTTTTATGTCTAGTATGCTGGAAGAGGGTAATCTTCTACATCATTGCCAAATAATAAGGTATTATTTTATTGCTCCAAAAATATGGAGATGTCTATGCTCACCTGGAACTGAACTCATCTCAACTCAAGGGTGTCTCTCTGAGTATGCCTGTGCATACATTTTGAGATAAATGTTTTGAAAGGCATGTCTTGATGGAATTTATGTTTCAAATTATTTTTTTAGAAAGTTTTTTCGCCCACGTTTTCTTCTAACTGTGAGTCAGAAAAAAAAACAAATTTAAAGCTATTCCCTGAGGACATGTCATTTGCTACACCCAAATATTGATGTCATCTGAACTGATGGCAATCACCTAATGAAGAAAGAAATATTGGGGGTTCCTGGTGTGCTCCCGGATGGAAATGTCAATCCAGTGTGCAATTGCTGTGAAATCAGAAAATTTCACCATAGAGACCATTTAGAAAGGAATTAAAAAATAAATTATACTGCAGTGCCTTTATATAGATCTGCAATGCATTCGCCTTTAAGATATTATGTATACAGTTTGGGCCACTAGTTTGTTGAAGGAGGTAACATACTTTGAAAAGGTACAATGTGTTGCAACCATTACTATGAGGAGCCTGGACCTCATAGTAATGGTTGGGTCCCAACCTTGGAAGGAAAGGTTGGGACCCTTTAACTCAGGGGTAGACATTTTAGAAGTATGAGCAACTTATAGAACATACAAAAATGTTCTTGAACTAATTTGTCTCCTCCTCCTCCTCCTCCACCTCCTCCTCCTCCTCCTTATATAACCTCCAGATATAATAACAAAATGAAGAATATGTACATAGTTTAAATTGGATGGATGGATAAGTACATATTGGTAGGTGGATAGATAGATAGATAGATAGATAGATAGATAGATAGATAGATAGATAGATAGATAGATAGATGATAGCTAGCTAGCTAGCTAGCTAGAGATAGATAGATAATGAGGATAGATAAATAGATAGATAGATAGATAGATAGATAGATAGATAGATAGATAGAGATAAGTAGGTAAATAGGTAGGTAGGTAGGTAGGTAGGTAGGTAGGTAGGTAGGTAGATAGATAGATAGATAGATAGATAGATAGATAGATAGATAGATAGATAGATAGAGATAATGATGATAGATAGAGATAATGATAGATAGATAGATAGATAGATAGATAGATAGATAGATGATAGCTAGCTAGCTAGAGATAGATAGATAATGAGGATAGATAAATAGATAGATAGATAGATAGATAGATAGATAGATAGATAGATAGATAGAGATAAGTAGGTAAGTAAGTAGGTAGGTAGGTAGGTAGGTAGGTAGGTAGGTAGATAGATAGATAGATAGATAGATAGATAGATAGATAGATAGATGATTAGATAGATAGATAGATAGATAGATAGATAGATAGATAGATGGATGGATGGATGGATGGATGGATGGATGGATGGATGGATGGATGGATGGATGGATGGATAGATAGATAGATAGATAGATAGATAATAGAAGAGATGGGAGAGAGAGAGACAGAGAGAGAGAGAGAGAGAGAGAGAGATTATTTTACAAGCATTGAAACTGATCTCCAGCCCAGCAAGATCTTCAATACCTGTCAGGATTTCAACAGAATAGAAAATAACTCGAATTCTCAATTTCTTTATTCCAGACATTCATTGTTCTCTAAACCTACATCTATGTGTCTGTAAATCCCATTTTATTCAATGGTACCTCTCTCCCCACACTGCCCCATACCTCCCTCAACTGAAGCTGTCCTAGACATTACACTATAAGAAACCCCACCGGTCTGAATGTAAGGAGTATAATGGGGAGAATTTTGTTAAAAGGTTATCAGAATTGTTTTTGGGAGACCACTTTTAGTTCCCCTATAGTGTGGGCATATAGAGGTTGTATTAATTATTTGCCATTAAGCAGTGGGGTTTTCATTCTCTTCAGTTTTTTTTTTTTTTTTAAAAAAAAAAAACGAATTCAAGTTGCTTATTATTTTGATTTTCTTTAGAATGTCAGTTTGTGTGTATTTTTTTTTCAACTGCAGGGTTTTTATTTTTGTATAAGAAGCTAAAAAAAACATTTCAACTGAAAGACAAATTATTTTAAATATACCGTTTAATTGGATACTTTTAAACAGGATTTGTGTTGTCTAAGTGTTGTATTTTTCTGTTTAGGGACTATAATTCCCATTTATTTTTATTATCTCTTGATATTTCTGAGAGGGTTAAACGTTCTAAGAGAATGGCAGGAGGTGGTTATTTTAATTAAGTAGATGGTTAGCAGATGTTTTAAATTTAAATCCTTAATTAGCTGATCGCTCTTAATCTCTCAGAGTAGGAAGTGCTTTAATTCTGATGTAAAGTCTGGACAATTTCTTCTTCATCATCATCTTCCTCTTCTCCTGGCTCCTTGATATTTCTGGACAGACTAAAACTCTTCTTTAAGAAATGTTAATAGGATAACAAGAGAAGAAAGAATCACTTTACAATGCGGGATTTACAATGATGCGGGATTCATCTTCCTGAGCTGCTTCCGTTAGAGATGATAGGCAGCTTTTCTTTTTAATTTCCATCACATTGTTGCCTTCCGTTCGTGAAACGTTTAGTTTGTAGTTCTAATTTAACCATTCATGCTGCTACCTCTTGTGATATTAAGCTTTAAGGTCAGTAGTAGGGAGAGCAGTTTTGAATTTATGAACATAGATTTTTGGCCACCTCCAGTGACAATCAATGGATGTCTCTTCTAAGATGTCGTTGTTATCACCCAAAGAAGTCTCTCCAGTGGATTAGTATTTGTATATTTATTTATATTTATATATATTTATATAGGTATTTGTATGTGGAGTGTTGTGTGTGTGTGTGTGTGTGTTTGTGTAGATGATAGGTATGTAGATGACTACATAGATAGGTAGATAAATAGCTAGATAGCTAGCTAGATAGATGATGATGATAGCTAGCTAGCTAGCTATAGCTAATGATGATGGTTAGACACAGACAGACAGATAGACAGACAGACAGACAGACAGATAGATAGATAGATGATAGCTAGCTAGCTAGAGATAGCTAATGATGATAGATAGATAGACACAGACACACAGATAGATAGATAGATAGATAGATAGATAGATAGATAGATAGATAGATAGATGGATAGATAGATGGATGGGTAGACAGACAGACAGACAGACAGACAGACAGACAGACAGACAGACAGACAGACAGACAGACAGACAGACAGACAGATAGATAGATAGATAGATAGATAGATAGATAGATAGATAGATAGATAATGATGGTAGTTAGCTAGCTAGAGATAGATAATGATAGATAGATAGATAGATAGATAGATAGATAGATAGATAGATAGATAGATAGATAGATAGATAGATAGATAGATAGATAGATAGGCAGATAGATAGATAGATAGATAGATAGGCAGATAGATAGGCAGGCAGGCAGGCAGAAAAGGCAGAGAGACATAAATAGATAGAGATACAGAGAGTTGGGGGGAGAATAGAGGATAGACAGACAGACAGATGGATGGATAATGGGATAGACAGATAGACAAATGATAGTACACCCCAAAATCAGGCCCCATAGATAATGATATGAATTGCATCAAATATTTGAACTGATTGTCATTTTCTTCCAAACGTTTCCTTATTCATTTGATGCATGGCCTTTGATGATTCCTAAGTAGAATAACATTTTCTGTGAAAAAAACAAAACCACGAAACACATCATCCTTGCCTTATCAGCCCCGATGTTTGTTATGTACAATAGTAGTCTTCCAGATGACATAATCATCCAGGTTTCCCAGATGAGGTGGTCATCCATGCTTACTATTTGACATTGGAAAAGAAACAGCTAATGGGACATGCTGAGGAGCAAGTCTTCAGTGCTTGAAGAGGACTCAATTAGAATGTCGTCAATCAACACTCAGCTACTAGCCAATGAAACCTGTCTCTTCAGATGTGGTACTCATTGGTTTCCCAAAAAAACCCAACAACAAATGTTTACAACTGAAGCAAGAGGACTCTGTGGCATGCATGATTCAGCCTCATATGCTCAGTGTTTGTTCTGAAAGGAAAGCTGTATGATTTCTGCATGTTTGATTAACTTACTCGGTGTGTGAATTTCTAATCTCAAACTGTCCAGAATCTTAACTGTTGGCTTTCTTTCCTCTCATAGTTTAATGCTGAGGCTGTTCCCATGCTTATTCGTACTTGCTTTCTGTGCTTTTAAAAAAAGGAGAAAAATCTGGTTTTGCTTATAATGACGCTTATATTATTTAAAAGAAAGAAAAGAAAAGAAAAAACTTCAATTATGCAGTAGTTCTTATTGTTAATTTTGTTTCATCATCATTTCAGATGAGGTTTTTAATCCATTCATAGGCTGTTTCCATTTTTTTCATGACTCGGCCTATAATTAAAAAATAAGACCTAAAATTGATCAAATATTTCTAGATCAATTTAGGTCTTATTTGCTTAGCACTGAGTGGATTGCTGCATTTTTATGGGCAGACCTGAATACCAAATAAGAGTGTTTCTTTCCAACGGGGTTGATTCTGCTGGGATCCTGAACATCAGGACCTCTTTGATAAGGACAGGGAGTGTCATGTTACAGTATAAGAAGCCAAGAGCATCCACAGGTTGATCCTGGTTCTGAAGCTTCTTTTGAAATCTAGAGGGAAAAGTCTAAAAAGACAGCTCCTGGCAGGCATACGGGACAAATTTATTACAGGATCAGAATGATTTCGGTATGATGTTAAAGGATTTTTGCACCATCTGTCATGTTGTCAGGGGCACCCACAGGGTGTGCACAAAGCATGGAGTAGACATTGAAAAGAGCTGGGAGCTTTGACTGCTTAGCTGTGTCTGCCATTTTGATGCTGTTAACCTCTATCCTGACATTTGCATCTCCAGGCAAGAGTCTCTGCGTTTTATACAATTTAAAACCAGCAACATGACACAGGATGCAGTATAACACAGAGCTGTGATGATAGCATGGATAGGCAGATTTAGTAAAAGAAGAAGCCCCAGGACCTTTACAACTGGACTGGAGGCTAAAACATATAAGGAACGGTTGCTGGAACTGGGTATGTCTAGTCCAGTGATGGCGAACCTTTTAAAGACCGAGTGCCTAAACTGCAACCCAAAACCCATTTATGCAGCGTCAGGTGCCGGGTGGGTGTGGCCATTGGCTGGGTGTGGCCCATTGGCTGGGTGTGGTCCATTGGGTGGGCGTGGCTGTGGTGGTAATGGCAGATTGGGTGGGACTAAAAAGTTCAGTCAATCAATTCCAACTTTGCAAGATCTTTTTTTTTCCCCCGCAAGAAGTTGAAATTGACTGATTGATTGAACCTTTTTTTTTTTTGCACAAGGCAGTGGAGGCCTAAAGAAAAAGGTTTTATAAAACCCAGCTCAAGGCCTAGGACCTGGGGCGACAGTGCACGTGCCCACAGAGAGGGCTCTGAGTGCACCTCTGGCACCCGTGCCATAGGTTCATCACCACTGGTCTAGTCAAGGGGGGACATGATAGCAGTGTTCCAATATCTCAGGGGTTACCCCAAAGAAGAGGGAGTCAAGCTCTTCTCCAAAGTGCCTGAAGACAGGACAAGAAGCAACCGATGGAAACTAATCAAGGAGAGAAGCAACCTAGAACTAAGGAGAAACTTCCTGACAGTGAGAACAATTAACCAGTGGAACCACCTGCCTCCAAAAGTGGTGAATGCTTCAACACTGGAAGTTTTTAAGAAGAGACTAGACAGCCATTTCTCTGAAGTGGTATAGGTTTTCCTGCCTGAGCAAGGGGTTGGACTAGATGACTTCCAAGGTCCCTTCCAATATTTTTATTATTGTTCTTGTTGTTGTTGTTGTTGGGATAGTCAAGTTACATTCCCATAGTATCAGGAAGAAAACAATGCTAGCAGGAGTTTTCATAGCTTTGAATCCATAAAGATGTTTCAACATGCAGGTTTCATGTGTGCACTTAAAATGTCTTCATCATGAAGGAAAAGGGAAGAATTATAGACGTCAAACGTATCTTTCTTAACTCTGGACCAAGAACATTAAGGCAATAATAAGCCTTTTATTCAATTCATAGTATTCGTTTTTTTGCCACCTAATAGATTCTTTGCTGCCAGAGTGGGATGACTGTTGTTCTGTTTATAAATTAACATTCTGACATGCCTTGGCTAAGTTCCCAAAGACCTTCAGAGTTCGATGTATTATATAGCATTATTGCTTGTTACATCTTTACTCTTTTCTCTCTCTCTCTCTTTCTCCTTCCCTCCGTTCACCTCTTTTTCTCTCACACATACACAACATAATAATAATAATAATAATAATAATAATAATAATAATAGAAGGAGAAGGAGAAGGAGGAGGAGGAGGAGGAGGAGGAGGAGGAGGAGGAGGAGGAGGAGGAGGAGGAGGAGGAGGAGAAGAAGAAGAAGAAGAAGAAGAAGAAGAAGAAGAAGAAGAAGAAGAAGAAGAAGAAGAAGAAGAAGAAGAAGAAGAAGAAGAAGAAGAAGAAGAAGAAGAAGAAGAAATTACAAAATATTGTGACCTGGCCATCGAAACTGCGCAATTATGGATGAAACGTGTAACAGTGATACCCATTGTCATCGGGGTACTGGGAACTATGTCCCAAAACTTTGCAAAATATTTCAAGAAACTGCAGCTTCCTGCAATAACTCCAGCAATGATACAAAAAACTATGCTACTCGGAACATCTTACATTTTAAGGAGGTACCTGGTTGATACCTAGGATGCTGGTAGCAACTCGTGTCAACCATCAGCACCAGTCAATTTGAATGTTCAGTTGACTGAGGTTCATGTCTAATGAATAATAATAATAATAATAATAATAATAATAATAATAATAATAATAATAATATCATCATCATCATCATCATCATCATCATCATCATAATAATAATAATAATAATAATAATAATAATAATAATAATAATAATAATAATAATAATAGTAAGCCTTAAGGACAAATGCATACAAAGTCAAAATTGAGAAGACAGCAAAAGACAGTAAGTGCCGCCTATGCAAAGAAGCTAAAGAAACAGTGGACCACTTGGTAAGCTGTTGCAAGAAGATTGCACAGACTGATTACAAGCAGTGGCATGACAAAGTAGCAACAATGGTGCATTGGAAGATCTGCAAAAAATATCATTTGCCTGTAAGCAAAAACTGGTGGGATCATAAAATAGAGAAAGTCATAGAAAATGATAAAATTAAACTGCTCTGGGACTTCAGAATTCAAACAGACAAGCACCTGCAACATAACACCCCAGACTTAACAATTGTCGATAAGAAAGACAAAAAAGTCTGGATAGTGGATGTGGCAGTGCCTGGAGATAGCAGAATAGAAGAGAAAGAACTGGAGAAGATAACAAAATACAAAGACCTACAAATAGAAATAGAAAGACTGTGGCAAAAGCAAGCAAGGGTAGTACCAATAGTCATAGGCTCCTTAGATGCAATCCCAAAACAACTGGAGCACCACTTGAACACCATTGGCATTGACAAATTCGCTATTAGTCAATTGCAAAAGGGGGCCTTATTAGGAACTGCTTCCATCCTGCGACGATATCTGTAATACCATCAAACATCCACATCTGCCTATCCCAGGTCCTGGGTAGGGACTCGATAGGTAGACAAAATGCCAAATCCAGTCTGAACATCTGGCTGACTGTGCGATGATCCATAATACAGTTGGAGGGAACCTTGGAGGTCTTCTAGTCTAACCCTCTGCTCAAGCAGGAAACCCTTCACCATTTCAGACAAATGGCTGTCCAGTCTCTTCTTAAAAACTTCCAGGGTTGGAACACTCACAATTTCAAGAGGCAGGTTGTTCCACTGATTAATTGTTCTCACTGTCAGGAAATTTCTCCTTAGTTCTTATGGTATGTTCTTATCTTATGGCAAGGTGTGTCTTTTTCCCCGTAGATGACATAAAATGTTGGCAGTCTGCCTTAGCTGAAATAGCAAATACAACAGATCTGTGGATCATAAGAACAACTTCCTCGTAGCAATAGCACTTATAGTGCACTTCACAGTGTTTTACAGCCCTCTCTAAGTGGTTTACAGATTCAGCATTATTGCCCCCAACAATCTGGGTCCTCATTTTACTAACCTCAGAAGGATGAAAGGCTGAGTCAATCTTGAATTGATTAGGATCAAACTCCAGGCTCTGGATAGAGTTAGCCTGCAATGCTGCATTCTAACCACGGGGAAGGAAAGAAAGAAGGAAGGAAGGAAGGAAGGAAGGAAGGAAGGAAGGAAGGAAGGAAGGAAGGAAGGAAGGAAGGAAAATAGCAATAGCTTTTAGACTTATATACCATTTCAAAGTGCTTTACAGCCCTCTCTAACTGGTTTACAGATTCAACATTATTGCCCCCAACAATCTGGGTCCTCATTATAACGACCTTGGAAGGATGGAAGGCTGAGTCGACCTTGAGCTGGTGAAAATCGAACTGCTGGCAGTGGGCAGAATTAGCTTGCAATATTGCATTCTAACCAACAATGGTTTCAAAGGTAACCAATTATCCAGACAGGGATCAAGAACACTTTTGCATTGAAAGCATCTATAAGATGCTTTTATTTACATCACTGCACTGCAGTGGAGTTGGACTCCTTGATCTGTGACTCCATGATTTGATTATTCTCTACTTTTCTTCCTACTCCTCCCCCTCCTTGCATTTAAATAGTTCGTTTCTGGGGTCTGTTTATATTACAACAGACATTATGTCTAAATATTCATTCGCAAACCAAAACAACGAGCTTAGAATGTATGTAAAAAGAATCGTTGGGTGTTAATACAATCAGAGTAAATTAAGGCGATGACTGCTACGAAATCATATTATTCCAGAAAGAAAGGGAAATACTCCAATTTTGATACAAAAGATCAACTACTCCAATTCAGAAGAAAGACCGTTGGCTTTTAATTGAATGGAATTAGTTGTCTTTTCATCAGTTTGAACTCAACTGAGATTAACCGGGACTTTCCTTACATTCAGAGAACAAAGACGTGCAATTATAGGTATTGCACACATGAGTTATCATTAGAATCCTGACTCACAAAGAATTCAACGCTTACGTAGGTGTACCTACCATGTCTTCTGTAGACATTATTTGGCTGGTTTCCTTAGATGATGAATGACCTGGTTTACAGAATATCTGACTATCCACCGCTGATACAACTGTAGCATGACCCTACATTGCCTCCTTGATCTCTTGCAATGGTATTTCCAGCTATAGGAGAAGAGCAGGCAGAACTGGGGGCAGAATTAAACTTGTCATCAGCTTGGAGTCCTTAGGTTGCCACAAATGAACTAAGTCCAGCCCCCCTCGAATTCTATTGACCCCCATCTAATACCAATTTAGCACTGACCATTAGTTGAGTAGATTCTTGTGCATGGGCTTGAATAAATCTTCTGTACTGCAACTTATTACGTGGTCCCGATTCTTTGCACTTGATATCAGCTGAAGCAATGTGTCAACTTTAGAATGAAAATGGCTGCAGCCATTTTCCCCTTCTCATTTCTAGTTGACACATAGCACAGAGGGGGGGGGGTTGCCAGGTGTTGCGCTAGACCAGGGGTAGGCAACCTTGGCTCTTTTACGACTCATGAACTTCAACTCCCAGAATTCCTGAGCCAGCTATGCTGAGGGGAAAGAGAGAGGTTTCCAAGCTGAGCCATGCTGGCTCAGGAATTCTGGGAGTTGAAGTCCATGAGTCATAAAAGAGCCAAAGTTGCCTACCCCTGCGCTAGACAAAACAGACTCTCCCTCTCTCTCTCTCTCTCTCTCTCTCTCTCTCTCTCTCTCTCTCTCTCTCTCTCTCTCTCTCTCTCTCTCTCCCTCTCTCTCTCTCCCTCTCTCTCTCTCTCTCTCTCTCTCTCATTTGTCATCTTCAGGCTGGTGTTTTTGGCTTCCTGCTTCTAGGAGCAATGTGTGATTGTAGCTGTTTCTTCCTTTTAACTGTCAGTGGAGGTATGAACTGATTGGATGAGAGCTTGGCTGTGTTCTGATTGGGTGGAGGTCCTAACCAATCAGAACACACCTTCACCATCAGTCCCCTGATCTTTGTTGCTCTTCTCTGCACTCTTTCCAGAGTCTCAACATCTTTTTTACATCGTGGTGACCAAAACTGGATGCAGTATTCGAAGTGTGGCCTTACCAAGGCCTTGTAAAGTGATATTAACACTTCATGTGATCTTGATTCTATCCCTGTTAATGCAGCCTAGCACTGTGTTGGCTTTTTTGGCAGCTGCAGCGCACAGCTGGCTCATATCTAAGTGATTGTCCACTAGGACTCCGAGATCCCTCTCACAGTTGCTACTATTGAGCAAGTTACCACCTGTGCATTTGGGTTTTTCTTGCCTAAATGTAGAACCTTACTTTTGTTGGTCTTATGAAAAATCCCATCCTGTCTCCTGATTTTGCAGGAGAAGCGGTGGATTATTCTTTGTTTTACATGAGAACAGTCAGAAGTCTTCTAGGAATACTCTGAAAATCTGCCCAGAGTCTTGAAAAATGCTTTTCTTTCTTTCAATTGTCTACACTGAAGTGTTTTTCATGGTGCTGGTGCTGCTGATGATCTCCAAACTGTCCTTGAGAAGAATCAAAGGAGCTTAAGAGTAGGTTTCACCCTTAACTATGATATTAGAAGGACATAACTATGATTTGTTTTTCCAAGATGCTTCAAGGAGTGTGGTGAATGTAGGTAAATTTATACCCAATTGGTTTAATTTTTGCCTTTCACAACTACGTCGTCAGAAAAGAACATGTGAATTTAGTAGCAGAAAGCCAAAGATGCTGGTTAGTTTTTCTCAAAGACTTTACTTCTGATCTGAAAGAAGGGGAAAACATATTCAAGTGATGTTCCCTGAACCTTTGCAGAAGCACCTGCAGTTTTATAACATATTTGTTTTCAGATTAATTTTAAGGCATGGCCTTGGGTGCGCAATTGCACCATTTTCTGTAGCTAAACTGGTTTCCATTAAACATAATACGCTGTTCCAAATTGATGTGGGAAATTGATTTTTGATTGGTGTTTATGAAAGGATGCCTCTACAGAACCTTGTTTTTTTATTTTAATTATGATGATGTGTTTTTTTTTTTTTGCCATGCTTGTGGGCTAATACACCAATTTATATGATGAATATATTTTAAAGTTAAATTTTGATATAAAATAATAATAGTAGAGCTGCTGAATCGAGAAGAACACTGTGTAAGCTCGGAAGACCAGTTTACAAAGTGATTAAATCTGGCCTTGATAAAGTAAGATTAAAACAGCAATAGCAATATTTAGGCTTATATACTGCCCCCATAGCACTTTGCAGCATTCTTTGGGTCATTTACATTGTAGAAGCATATTGCCCTCCATAATCTGGCCCCTCATTTTACTGATCTAGGAAGGAGGGAAGGCTGAGTCAATCTTGTGTTCTGTCAGGATCAAACTCCAGACTGTGGGCACACTTTGCCTGCAGCACTGCATTTTAACTGCTGGTTGATTTTCCTGAGTTTCTCGACATTTCAAAAATTAGCATTATAATATACAATGTATTACATATGTAGTGCCAATTAAATAACAATAATAATAACAATAACAACAACAACAGCAATAGCAATAACAATAACAACAACAACAACAATAATAATAAAGTTGGAAGGGACCTTGGAGGTCACCAAATCCAACCCCCTACTGAGGCAGGAAACCCTACACCATTTCGGACAAATGGCTGTCCAGTCTCTTCTTAAAAACTTCCAGTGTTGGAACATTCACTGCTTCTGGAGGCAGGTTGTTCCATTGGTTAATTGTTCTCACAGTCAAGAAGTTTCTCTTTAGTTCTACGTTGCTTCTCTTCTTGATTAGTTTCCATCTGTTGCTTCTTGTCCTCCCTTCAGGCACTTTGGAGAATAGCTTGACTCCCTCTTCTTTGTGGCAGCCCCTGAGATATTGGAACATGGCCATCATGTCACCTCTCGTCCTTCTCTTCATTAAACTAGACACACCCAATTCTAGCAACCGTTCCTTATATGTTTTAGCCTCCAGTCCCCTAATCATCTTTGTTGCTGTTCTCTGTACTCTTTCTAGAGTCTCAGCATCTTTTTTACATCTTGGTGACCAAAACTGGATGCAGTATTCCAAGTGTGGCCTTACCAAGGCATGGTAAAGTGGTATTAATACTTCATGTGATCTTGATTCTATCTCTCTGTTAATGCAGCCTAGCACTGTGTTAGCCTTTTTGGCAGCTGCAGCACACTGCTGGCTCCTATTTAAGTGATTCTCCACTAGGACTCCGAGGTCCCTCTCATAGTGACTACTATTGAGCAAGGTACCCCCTATACTATACCTGTACAATATTCTAGACATTGTAAAGCATTCAAAACAGGGGGCCTTGAAAGCTGTTTCTTGTAGAGGTGCCTACACATGCCTTTCATTTCACCTCTCTAGCCACTGCAAGGAAAGTGTTTTTTCTATGCGCGGACACATATGCAGAGATGACCAGAGGCATTTTTCAATGCCATTACATAAACCATGCAAAGGATCTGTTTTTTTTTTTTTTAATGCTTCAAAGACCTGTGCTTTATTTGCACCACTGTGTGTTGCACAGCATCTACGCCAAATCTACTGCGTGTCAAATACATCTTTTCATCTATTGAAATATTATAAATTATTGTCCGCCTTACAATGCAATGCCATGTTTTATTTTTTGCCCTCTTTAAGAGCTGGGAAGAAGGTGGGACTGGACGGCCTGTGGAAAAGTCCAGGGTTGTTATGCAATTTCCTTAAAGTCGATGCTTTTCTGGAGAAATGGAGAATAGTGTTTGTGTGTGTGTGTGTGTGTGTGTGTTTAAGAGCAGTTCAGTTTATTTAAAGGTTGCAGAGCTTTGTGATGGATGAATGCATTATGTTAAACAACGTTGCAAGTTTTCATTTTTCTTTCCTCCCGAGTCAGTCTTTGCCTCTAAGAAATTAGTATATTCTCATATATTGCAGTAGTAAAGAACTCTACTCCGATGATACATTACACCCAAGCCTCGTATCTATTAACCTGCAGGAAAATCTAGGGATGAGCTGACTTTAACACAGGTGAAGGAAGCTAAGGAAAATATTTTATGATTTATTGGGTTTCCTGTCAAGCTTTCCTTTTAAAATCATATTCAGGGCTAGCAATAACACACAGAAGGTTAGAGCAGCATTACAATTAACTATAGATCATTTAGGACGCTAAAAAGAATCCAATTAATTAAAACCTACCGCACAACCAGCTTAACTTCCAAACCATTGTGTGAGAAGTAAGTCTTCATCCTGGTTCATCCAAGCCGGGAATAAATAAGCAACATGGAGACTGCTTTGGGAGGAAGGTTACAGTTTATTGGAGAAGCAGAAAGATGGTCCTTGCAAGAAAGAGCAGAGGAGAGGAAAGAGAGGTTGAGCACATGGGCAGTAGGTTTTTTATACCCTCTCTAGCCTTGCTTGGAATAGTTTCCTATTCCTGTGGCATGAACCTTGAGGCTGTTTCTGAGTGTTTTTCTAGGCCTTGATATCTGTGGTTTAATCCTATTATCATATCCTGCTTCCCAGGTGATGGGGCTAATGATTCCTAGAGTTTGGGTGGGGCATGCAGATCTTCTCTTTTGTCTTCTTGATTGCTCTGGCTCCAACTTTCTGATGATTTTACATCTGCACTTGTATGGGGCTAGCTCTTGCTTGGGGCAGAGAGATAGATTCGGGGCCAGGTTTGGTTTTAAAAAATCCTTTTGAGGAAAAATATATTTTTTCTGCCCTTTTAATATTTCCTTCTCTGGGCTAACTTCCCTCAATTGTTTGAATTATCTTTTTTTTACTTAATGTTCTGAGGTCCAGAAAGCAGGACAATCTTTTATATGTTTGTTTGTATCCTGCTTTTGTAGCCTGCCTTTGTTATTTTTACAAATAGCTGAAGGATCTTCTTCTTTTCCCACAATAACGACTCACAATCTCCTGCTTCCTAGTGTTGTGCTTTAACCACCAGACCAAGCTAGCTCCAACGAGGCTGCAACAGATAGAAAAAAAAAAATATATTTCTCGAAATTCTAAAAGGTCCAGATGATTCCTCTGGAAGAATCTTGTATTTTACATCTTCCGTTTCTGGGGAGTGTGAGGTGTCAGAACCCCGAACCAACGCTCAACATTACATTTTGCATTTCCTGGTGGTGTTTTCCAGAAAGGATGTTGAAAGCGCCATATTGCAATAATTTAATTAGATGTGCTGTGCAGGTTCTGAGGTTTTGCTTGATTAAAAAAAAAAATACAGGAAAGCAGAAGTGGCCTTCAAGCTTTACGTTTTTATTCAGCTGAACAAAGATGGGCTTCTCTAAAAGAGAGGAAAAAGCCCCACATATCAGAAAAGTCTTATTTTTATACCTTCTTTGATCATAAGCACTTCACCCAGCAAAGATAAAGGCTTCACCCTTTAAGGCTGGCACACTGTAGATAAGAAGGAAGAAAGCAGAAGTAGCTAAAAATGTGCCCTTTTGGGTGTTCTCCCAAGACACCATAGGTTCCCTTTTGGGTGGTTTAGATGTTCCCCTAAGACAGTGGTTCTCAACCTGTGGGTTGGGACCCCATTTGGGGTTGAACGACCATTTCACGGGGGTTGCCAAACAATGCAGTCCGCCATTTTTCCCCCTTTTTCTTAGCTGTGCTACTCCCTTTTATTCTATTGGCTTTTGAAAGCCAATAGAATAGACCCTCTTGAATAGAGTCTAATTCTATTGGCTTTCAAAAGCCAATAGGAATTGTCCAGGCTGTCTCTTCCCTGCTGAGCCCGCCAAAAATCCCATTCTGCAAACGGTGCTGCACCAGTTGAGTAGTCCTTGACTTACGACCGGTTGAGTAGTCCTCGACTTATGACCGGTTGGGGGTCGTGGCCCTCAGACACCAGAT
Organism: Crotalus tigris; assembly: GCF_016545835.1. Classification (NCBI taxonomy): domain Eukaryota; kingdom Metazoa; phylum Chordata; class Lepidosauria; order Squamata; family Viperidae; genus Crotalus; species Crotalus tigris. The sequence goes on from NW_024096899.1 coordinate 198,086, forward strand.
GTTCCCAGATGGGTTAGGATATTGGGTGTTTCCTTTGCTGTCCTGTTATGACCTTGCATTCATGGTTCTGCAAGTGGCCAGAGATTCACAATTGCTACTGTCCCCTAAGTCTGAGGTCAACAAATGCACCATTCAATTATATTAGCCAAGCTTTCCAACTCTACCTAGAATGCATTATGCTATTTCATGTAGTCACGACATAAGCCTAAGACTGAAAATCAGGCTTGTCAGATGCTATATTTTTCCTATCCTGCTCTATGGAGTAGAGAGCTGGTCTCTGACAGAAGGCCACCTGAAGAGACTAGAAGCATCTGAAATGTGGATTGACAGGCAGCTGTTACGTAGAAGCTGGGTTGACAAGATCAGAAATGAGGAGGTGATAAGCCGCCTGGTAAAGCCAAGGGAAATCAACAAAACAATAAAAAAAATGAAAATTAGAATATTTCGGACATGTGATGCGACACCCAGAAAAAATACGGCATACTCCATTTAATCCTCCAGGGAAAGATTGAAGGCAAACGAGGTCCAGGCAGAAGAAGAACATTGTGGCTTCAAAATCTAAGGGATTAGTTTGAACAAAACTCAGCAGCACTTTTTCATGCAGCTGCTGATAAAAACAGGATCGCCAACATCCGATAACGGATATGGCACAAGAAGAAGAAGAAGAAGTGGCAAAATGACAAGAGATCAAATCTGGGACACCCAGAACTGGAAAGCTAAAGATTGCTGGGATATAATATATATTTTTTTTCATTTCCACTCTGACATCTTTGGACCTAGATGTAGTTAGCCAAGAATTTTAGCTTGCCTAGTAGATCCACTGATTGAGCAGCTCGGGGATCAGTTCTACCAAGGTTGAGAGACTTGTCAGAAATTGATTGGAAATATCAAGTCTATTCCTTGTTTCAGATGGAGCAGACCTGGCTTCCAGAGAAGAAATCATTAGGTATTAGGAGGACAATTCTTCACAGGTTGAGGCTTGTATCCATCCTACAGGGTTTAAGTCCCTGTTCAATTAAGTCACTTCTCTGCACTCTTTCTAAAGTCTCAACATCTTTTTCACCATGATGTAAAAAAGATGTTGAGACTCCAGAAAGAGTGCAGGAGAAGAGCAACAAAGAGGATTAGGGGACTGAGGCTAAAACATATAAAGAACGGTTGCTGGAATTGGATATGTCCAGGTTAATGAAGAGAAGGATGAGGGGGTGACATGATAGCAGCCTTCCCGTATTTGAGGGGCAGCCCCAAAGAAGAGGGAGTCAAGCTATTCTCCAAAGCATCAGAACGCAGGACAAGAAGCAATGGATGGAAACTAATCAAGGAGAGAAGCAACCTAAGGAGAAATTTCCTGGCAGTTAGAACAATTAACTATTAGAACAATCTGCCTCCGGAAGTTGTGAATGTTCCAACAGTTTCTTTGAAACTTCAAGAAGAGATTGGACAACCATTTGTCTGAACTGGTATAGGCCTGAGCAGGGATTGGACTAGAAGATCTTCAAGGTCCCTTCCAACTCTTCTCTTCTCTTCTCTTCTCTTCTCTTCTCTTCTCTTCTCTTCTCTTCTCCTTTCCTCTCCTCTCCTCTTCTCTTCTATTATCTTCCATTCCATTCCATTCTGTATTCCATTCCGTATTCCATTCTGTTCCATTCCATTCTGTTCTGTTCTGTTCCATTGTGTTCCATTCCGTTCCGTTCTGTTCCGTTCCGTCCCGTCCCGTCCCGTCCCATCCCATCCCATCCCATCCCATCCCATCCTATCCTATCCTATCCTATCCTATCCTATCCTATCTTATTCCACTCCACTCCATTCCATTCCACTCCACTCTATTATATTCTATTGTTACATTTTTAATTTTTTTTAATGGAATGTGGTACTTGCTTATGTAGACCAGAAAAATGGAGATAGGTCAAATTAAAATCACACCCTACTCTGCGTCTTTCCCTCCACTTCTTCCCCAGAAAAAAAAAAAAAAGAAAAAAAAAACTGCTGATGTACAATCAAGTCCTCTAATTTCTTATGCCTGTTTCTGCTACACGGTGATAAACTTGCAATATTCGCTGAGAAGTGTACAAGAACATTTATTAAGGAAATGGCAGATCAGAACAATAAACCAGCGCATATTTTCCCCCGAGATTGCACTTCCCAAATAGGTAGGCCAGGGATAACAATCTGTGGGTAAAATAGGCTTAAAAAACCTCTGCCTTTGATTTATTAATAATGAAGTCTATTTGCTTGGCAGAACCTGCAACACCATCTGTCTTTCAGTGTGGAGCTTCAACGGATCTATTTATAAGGCAGATGTCATCGGCAAAGTTTAAGTCTAAAGTTTAACTCCTTTCCATGCGGTGCCCGTTTTGTTGCTGGCAGCTTGCCACATGACAAAGCTAGGAGACACATCAAACATTCTGAGCAAGAAAGATATCCATCTACTCCGTTTCACAGGCTATTTATTACTGGGGAGAGTCCACAATTAAGGAAGAATATGCCCTGTGGTTGCGCACAAATCCACTCGGTATCCTTCTTGAATCTGATGACCTCCTGACAGGTTGACTTCCTCATCCATTATAGAATGGAATGGAATGGAATGGAATGGAATAGAATAAAATAGAATAGAATAGAATGGAATGGAATGGAATGGCAGAGTTGGAAGGGACCTTGGGGTCTTCTAGTCTGACCCCCTGCTCAGGCAGGAAACCCAATACCATTTCAGACAAATGGTTATCCAGTCTCTTCTTAAAAACCTCCAGTGTTGGGGTATTCACAATTTCTGGAGGCAGGTTGTTTCACTGATGAATTGTTCTCACTGTCAGGAAGTTTCTCCTTAGTTCCAGGTTGCTTCTCTCCTTGATTACTTTCCATCCATTGCTGGAATTGGGTATGTCTGGTCTAATGAAAAGAAGGCTAGAGGTGACACGATAGCAGTGTTCCAGTATCTCAGGGGCTGCCCCAAAGAAGAGGGAGTCAAGCTATTCTCCAAAGCGCCTGAAGGCAGGACAAGAAGCAACGGGTGGAAACTAATCAAGGAGAGAAGCAACCAAGAACTAAGGAGAAATTTCCTGACAGTGAGAGCACTTAACCAGTGGAACAACCTGCCTCCAGAAGCGGTGAATGCTCCAACACTGGAAGTTTTTAAGAAGAGACTGGACAGCCATTTGTCCGAAATGGTATAGCGTTTCCTGCCTGAGCAGGGGGTTGGACTAGAAGACCTCCAAGGTCCCTTCCAACTTTACTATTATTATTATTGTTGTTGTTGTTGTTGTTGTTATTATTATTATTATGTATTCATGTGAGGATAAATATAGTTTCAATAGGAAGGCCTCTTTGCAACGTCTTCAGTGAGGTGGGTGGAACAGAGAACTGCGGTTAAATGTCTTATTCAAAAACCATTAAGCAGGATGTTGTCTTTTTTAAAAACCCTGGTATCTTCAGGGAGAAAGTGGGTTTATGTTTGTTAAAGATCTTCATGAAACATGCGAAGAAGAAAAAAACCATCCTACTTTCAAGTTGTCGATTATTTTTATCATCACTACTTACTACTGCTCCTGCCTTGGTAAATGTCAGCAAAGAGAAGTTCTCAGCTCCAGCTGTGTCTTCTGACTGAAGTCTCACTCTGGCAGAAGGAGAATCAATTATGCACTCCTACAAACTGTATTCCCCCCCTTTTTTTTTTAAAGCATCAGCAGGCTTTCAGATCTGCTTAAAATCCCATGGGTGTACACCAGTAATACCCTTTGGCTGTTCATTGGCCTAATGTTTTGTGCTGGAACAAAGGAACCGTCTCTTGTGTTAAAAAGCCAACAGCCCTGGCTTGGTAGGTAGGGAGAGGTGACCTCACCCGCTTACAGACTTTGACCCCTTCCCATTTTTCAGACATTTCATTACTATACCAAACACTTTGGGAAAAGATTAAAATTGACAAAAGCTATGTAGGTTTTTTTTGGGGGGGGCAACTTTGTCCTGGATGGAATGGGATGGTCCTCCTGTCCATGTCTGGATGGTGGATTTGTCTGATTCCTTTATTTTTGTGTTGGTTGCTTCCTGTGTGACTGGATGGTAGTTATGTAATGGGATGGTTCTTTCCCTGCTTCTGCTCCTCTGCTTTGTCTTCCTCAAAAACTCTTACAGTAGTAAATATCTATTATCTATCTATCTGTCTGTCTGTCTGTCTGTCTGTCTGTCTGTCCGTCTATCCATCCATCCATCCATCCATCCATCCATCCATCCATCTACTAACCTACCTATCTACCTACCTACCTATCTACCTCCCTATGTCCCTACCTACTCATCCATCCATCTGTCTGTCTGTCCATCCATCCATCCATTCATCCATTCATCCATCCATCTACCTACCCATTCATCCATTCATTCATCCATCCATCTACCTACCTACCTACCTACCTACCTTCCTATGTCCCTACCTACCTATCCATCCATCCATCCATTCATCCATCCATCTACCTATCTACCTCCCTATCTATCTACCTCCCTATGTCCCTACCTACCCATCTATCCATCCATCCATCCATCCATCCATCCATCCATCCATCCATCCATCCACCCACCCACCCACCCACCCACCCACCCACCCACCCATCTATCTATCTATCTATCTATCTATCTATCTATCTATCTATCTATCTATCTATCTATCTATCTATCTCCTTTCTCCCTTTCTTTCATCCTAGCAGCAACCTTATGAGATAATCTAAGAGAAGAGATGAAATTTAAAACAATTCCTCATTTTGGGGTGGGGACTTATATCTCTCCTCCGGTTTCCTCACGGTTTGAATGATTAAATAACTGCAACTCTCTTCTATAGTCCAATGGAAGATTTTATTCTTCACTCTCTTCTCTCTTTCTATTTCTAATTTGACACAGGACTATGAGAAAAATACAACCACTGGCCAACTTTCAAAGCGATCTACACATAAAGTGATGAGTTCCATCTGGTAAGGTCCTAGATCAGGGGTAGGCAACCTTGGCTCTTTTACGACTGCTGGCTCAGGAATTCTGGGAGTTGAAGTCCACGAGTCATAAAAGAGCCAAGGTTGCCTACCCCTGTCCTAGATGAATAACAGGGTGTATTCCTTCATAGGATAGAGGAATTCTGAAATATGCGGGCCATAAAAACAGATGATTCATTTTATTGTAATTCCTCCAGCCCTTTTCTTTATCAGACCTCCATTTTATGGCCAAAGAGGTAATAAATACGAGAAAAAAATCTATTAAACAACATGGGATGGTATATATCAGTTATACCTGCAAAGCATATCAATTTCATCAAATCCATTTTGTCAAAAAAAAAAAAAAAAACAGAAAAATACTCTGGGTTATGTTCCCCAGAACAAGTAGTGTCATAAATTCAGGAGAGACACATTCCCTATTGCTAAAACTCCTTATGTTTCCATTATTGGATAAAACAATCTTTATTAGCTCACTTTTATTGACAGAGGAATATTTTCTCTGATCTATCTATTTCAAAGGGAGGAGTAGCATAGCTTGTTTGGGCTGTTAAAATGATAACCACTGTATAGAATTTTGCTATGGCCAGGATCGTATATGTTCCTGATTAATTCAAAAAAGTTTTTAAAGAACTGCCTGTCACCTTTGATATCAAAAATATCTCCTTCCAAGTGAGCTATAGCTGTTAGTACAGCACAATCAATATTGCTGGCCTTAGAGATCTTTTTTTTTTCTTTTAACCAAGAGAGTTATCAGAAATTTTTACAATGCTATGCAACGATGAAAGCATGTGTCAGCATTTTTTTTAAAAAAATATTTTGTTGTGGTTAGTTGCGAAGTCGTGTCCAACCCACTGTGACCCCATGGACAATGTTCCTCCAGGCTTTCCTGTTCTCTACCATCTTCTGGAGTCCATTTAAGCTCACACCTGCTGCTTCAGTGACTCCATCCAGCCACCTCATTCTCTGTCGTCCCCTTCTTCTATTGCCCTCCATCTTTCCCAGCATTATCTTTCTGAAATCCATTGTCTTAACTTTAGTAAACTCTAGACGCCGGTGCTGCATAACGCCACTGTTCCAGATATATTTCCTTACCTAAAGAGAGGAACAAAATGACCAAGGGGGTGAAAAAAATATCAGTGAGGCAGGATCAATTTCTGACTTCCCCATAGAGTTTTATTATGGGAACCTGGCAATGAATATAGCAAACTTTCCTTCCTTCTTTCCTTCCTTCCTTCCTTCCTTCCTTCCTTCCTTCCTTCCTTCCTTCCTTCCTTCCTTCCTTCCTCTCCTTCCTTCCTCTCCTTCCTTCCTTTCTTCCTTCCTTCCTCCCTCCCTCTCCTTCCTTCCTTCCTTCCTTCCTTCCTCTCCTTCCTTCCTCTCCTTCCTTCCTTTCTTCCTTCCTTCCTCCCTCCCTCTCCTTCCTTCCTTCCTTCCTTCCTTCCTTCCTTTCTTCCTTCCTTCCTTCTTTCCTCCTTCCTTCCTTATTTCCTCCCTCCCTCCCTCCCTCTCCTTCCTTCCTTTCTTTTTTCTTCTTTCTTTCTTTCTTTCTTTCTTTCTTTCTTTCTTTCCTTCTTTCTTTCTTTCTTTCTCTTCCTCTCCTTCCTTCCTTCCTTCCTTCCTTCCTTCCTCTCCTTCCTTCCTTTCTTCCTTCCTTCCTCCCTCCCTCTCCTTCCTTCCTTCCTCCTTCCTTCCTTATTTCCTCCCTCCCTCCCTCTCCTTCCTTCCTTTCTTTTTTCTTCTTTCTTTCTTTCTTTCTTTCTTTCTTTCTTTTTTTTCTTTCTTTCTTTCTCTTCCTCTCCTTCCTTCCTTTCTTCCTTCCTCCCTCCCTCCATCCATCCTGCTCTTCTTAGTAGGCAAGTGATTGGTTAGTGCCAGTTGGAAGAGAAAGGAGGGATATGATGTGCGCCCAGAAGGATTGAACCATTTCTCCACTGACTTTTTCCCTGCAAGCTTCTCACAGGCAAAGACTTTGCTAGTGGAAAGGTGGTAAGGAGCATAGGAGCAGCAGCAAACATGACAGATCCTTCCAGGTTTCCCATCAATTTGTGGGAAACTGTGAGGGAATGTTGAAAATCAGGGAAATGTGACAATGGCTAACCATGGCAGTATAGCACCAACACTAAACAAGCAGCATTGGAGAACTTCCCATATCCATTCCCTTGGGTTCTGGCCAGTGGTGGGATTCAGCCAGTTCCCACCACTTTGGCAGAACCGGTAGCTAATTTTTTGTTTCCCAAGCCCAGAATGGACTTCCGGAAGCGGCATCCACACAGAGAACTGGTTGTTCACCTATTTGAATCCCACCACTGGTTCTGGATTTGGTATGTTAGCTTATCTGAGGGATCTTTGTTGGCAGGTTTTTACCCTACGATGCAGTGTTTCGCCCAATGGAAGTTTATAAACACACACAAGACATCTGTAGACAAGTAGTTTTACTATCAATATTCACAAATTGATCTACTTGCTCTAACTCCCCCCCACACACACTTATGTACAATTCTCACTCAATTTCCCCATGTCAAACAAACCACCTTGTTGTTCGATACATTCCTTTTCATATGTACTCCTCGACACACGCACACAACCTGATTTTCTGAAAATTACTCAGATTGTCTGCATCCAGGGACAGACGGATAAATTATAGCGACTTCAGATAAATGACATACATTAAGGAAACGAAGAAGCAATATTTCAGCCACTGCTGATTCAAGACGAGTCCTCTTGCACTTGGTTTACTTTATGAGAGATTAATGGACCCCTGTTTTGAGTGGGTGGTCTGTCACTAGGAGTCCTTTGTTTTTGTTTTTTCTCCAGGAAAAAAGGAAACCCCATCCGTGGAATGCAGGTAGCATCCACCCCCTCCGGTCCATGCCCCCCAAAGTTGGGGATCACTGTTCTAATTGGCCAGAAAGAAGATTCCTCTCTATCTGCAGTCTAACTTGTGAAGAAAGTTCCTACAGATTGATTGTCCAAAAAGTGTAATATAGAATCCCATTCACCATTATGTTTAAATAAAGAGAATATCAGGTTTGTCTCCCATCCCAGTAACTCAACAGTTTTCTTGGTACCAAAGTGTTGTTGTTTTTTCCTGGATCTTTCTATTCCTTTCTTGTTCTGAGCCTATATTGAAAAAAAAAAAGATATTAAGAGTTTGGGGGGAGGGGAAATCCAGAGAAGAGCAACTGAGTTGATCCAAGGCCTGGAAACTAAAACATATGAAGAACGGTTACGGGACTTGCATTTCACTAAAGAAAAGAAGAAATAGGGGAGACATGATGGCAGTGTTCCAGTATTTGAGGGACTGCCACAAAGAAGAGGGGGCCACATTATTCTCCAAAGCACCAGAGGGAAGGACAAGAAACGATGGTTGGAAACTGATCAAAAAGAGAAGCAACCTGGAATTAAGGAGAAACTTCCTAACAGTGAGGACAATTAACCAATGGAACAGCTTGCCACCAGAAATTGTGGGTGCTTCATCACTGGAAATTTTTAAAAAGAGGCTAGACAGTCATTTGTCTGAGATGGTATAGGTTCTCTTGCTTGAGCCAGGGGCTGGACTAGAAGACCTCCAAGGTCTATTCTATTCTATTCTATTCTATTCTATTCTATTCTATTCTATTCTATTCTATTCTATTCTATTCTATTCTATTCTTATCATCATTCCATTCCATTCCATTCCATTCCATTCCATTCCATTCCATTCTATTCTATTCTGTTCTATTCTATTCTATTCTATTCTATTCTATTCTATACTATTCTTATCATCATTCTATTCCATTCCATTCCATTCCATTCCATTCTATTCTATTCTATTCTATTCTATTCTATTCTATTCTATTCTATTCTATTCTATTCTATTCTATTCTATCCTTATCATCACTCTATTCCATTCCATTCCATTCTATTCATTCCATTCCATTCCATTCCATTCTATTCTATTCTATTATTATTATTATAAATTTTTACAATTTTACAATAAAAAACCCCTTTCCCAATCCCTCCCACCCCACCCCAAAACCCTCCCTCATTCTTCCCAGAGCTGAATACAGGGTTAACTAGAACTTAAAAGAAAAAAAACTTTTAAACTCAAATAAACCTCAAACAAATATGATTACATTCAATAAACAAATTGTTAAGTACTTTAACTCCATTATATATAAAAAACAGAAAGAGAAAAAGAAGAAAAGAAAGAAAATAAGAAAAATAATAAGAGGAAAAAAAACAAAACTATTCTACACTTCTAAATAATATCTTAAACTTTAAATATAAATTATTCAAAAGCTAAATGATATTTTCTTATATCATACTTATATTGTATAAAATTTATCCATCTTTTCCACACCAAGAGGTACTTCTCTTGCGATTGATCTTTCAAAAAAGCCGAAATTTTTGCCATTTCAGATAAGTAAGAAACTTTAAGAAACCATTCGTGCAAAGTAGGCAAAAATTCCTTCTTCCAATATTGTCCTATTATTCTATTCTATTCTTATCCTCACTCTATTCTGTTCTGTTCTGTTCTCTCATCCAAGTACTAATCAGGCATGATCCTGCTTAGCTGCTGAGATCAGACAAAGACAGCCAGCTGCTGACACCTGCTAATAGGCAGACATCGTTGATCCATCATTAACTAATTAATTAACTGGTATGGGGCCAGTTGGAAAGTTCAGAAGGGAGCAACTTTCTGACACCTAATTATTGCAGTTTGCCCAAGAGGAAAACAACAGAGCATCCGTCCAGTAGGAAAAAAATGACCCAATTTGGCATCTATTGACTCGGGAGCCTTTTACGGTCTCTAAAATTAATAAACTGCTTGTCACGTCTAAGGACTACAATGTTTTGCTTCGCTTTCCACTGTCTGCTTTACAAACGAACTGCCGCATCTGATTAGTCTGAAAGAAATCCAGATGAGCACTGGATTTGGTATGATCAAAGAGAAAGCCGCCATTATTTTCTCGTCCCAGTATGAAGTACTTAGAAAAGCAGCGCGAGACAGATTTTTGCCTTTAAGGGATGCCTCAGATGATCCAAGGGCATTATTAGGGATAAGCAATAAGGTGGAACTTACGGGTCCTAATTATCCTTTTCGGGGTAAAGGGAAGAATTTTCCTAAAGTGTTGAAAGACCAAGAAGAAAGTTGTAAGTCCATACAAGGAAGATTTCGTTCCGTTGCTCTTCCTCTTCAACATCATAGCTTTGACATCCCAAAGGTGCTTTTTTCACAAGGCAGCTGGACAACAAGAAATTGCTTTGTGAAAAAAAAAAAAACACCTTTGGGATAACTATGACTCTGGACGACAGAGAATCTCCAGAGATTTTGCAGCTTTGAAAACTGTTGGATTTATCCTGAGAAATAGTATGCCAGTGGGGATATGTTAGTGTCTATGTGTATGTGTGTGCCTATTTATGCATGCGTGTGTGCATGAGCGTGTGTGCCTGTGTGCAAACACTCACAAGCATGCATTCATTTATATACATATGGCAATGGCATATGTGTAATGGCACCTGGTTTGATTCCTGTTCTTTTGATGCTCTTCATAGGTGTAGCTTAAACTACACTAGGATAAATATAGATAAGGAGAAATCCAGAATTGATTTAAATACTTCATAGATCAATTTATATCTAGTTTCCTTCCTAGGTATAAACTGTGATTCATTGCAAAAGTCAGACTGGATTTGGCATTTTTAGGTCCACCTATCAAGTCTTTCCCAAGGACCTGGAATAGGCAGAAATGGATGTTTGGTGGTGTTACAGGTATCACCACAGGATGTAAGCAGTTCCAAGTAAAGCTGCCTTTTGCAATTGACTGATGGAGATTTTGTCAATGCTGTGATGCTCTAGTTGTTTTGGAATTGCACTAAAGGCGTGGATTGGTACTAGCTTTGTTTTCTTTTTCTACAGTCATTTTATTTCTATTGGTACATCTTTGTATTTTGTTGTCTTGCCCTTCCACTTAGGGTTGAGGTTAGGTCATGATGACTCGGAGTGCTTGGGTATGGTTAGGAGGGCACTGACTTTTTTTTGCCTGCCCAATCTATTTATCCTGATAAAATACATGGGAAAATCCCATTGGAGGAAAATTCCACTTAGGGTTAGGGTTAGGTCACCATGAACTCAGAGAGCAAAATGAACTGTACCAATGAAGTCGGAGTGCTTGGGTATAATGAGGAGAGCACTGACTTTTCTACCCTGCCCAATCTCTGTTTCCAGGAAAAATACATGGGAAAATCCAATTGGAAGAAAATTCCACTTAGGGTTAGGTCACCAGGAACTCATACAGAAAAATGGACATTGCCAAAAAACTCAGAGTGCTTGGGTATGGTTAGGAGGGCAATGACTTTTCTTGGCTGCCCTATCTATGTTTCCTGGTAAAATACATGGGAAAATCCCATTGGAGGAAAATTCCACTTAGGGATAGGGTTAGGTCACCATGTACTCAAAGAGCAAAATGGATATCACCAACAAATTTGGAGTGCTTGGGTATGGTGAGGAGGGCACTGACTGTTCTAGCCTGCCCTATCTATGTTTCCTGGTAAAATACATGGGAAAATCCCATTGGAGGAAAATTCCACATAGGGTTAGGGTTAGGTCACCATGAACTCATAGAGCAAAATGGACATTGCCAACAAACTCAGAGTGCTTGGGTATGGTTAGGAGGGCAATGACTTTTCCAGCCTGCCCTATCTATGTTTCCTGGTAAAATACATGGGAAAATCCCATTGGAGGAAAATTCCTCATAGGCTTAGGGTTAGGTCACCATGAACTCATAGAGCAAAATGGACTGTGCCAATGAACTCAGAGTACTTGGGTATGTTAGGAGGGCACTGAGTTTTCTTGGCTGCCCTATCTATGTTTCCTAGTAACATACATGGGAAAATCCCATTGGAGGAAAATTCCACATAGGGTTAGGGTTAGGTCACCATGAACTCAAAGAGCAAAATGGACTGTGCCAATGAACTCAGAGTACTTGGGTATGGTTAGGAGGGCACTGACTTTTCTTGGCTGCCCTATCTATGATTCCTGGTAAAATACATGGGAAAATCCCATTGGAGGAAAATTCCTCATAGGCTTAGGGTTAGGTCACCATGAACTCATAGAGCAAAATGGACTGTGCCAATGAACTCAGAGTACTTGGGTATGGTTAGGAGGGCACTGAGTTTTCTTGGCTGCCCTATCTATGTTTCCTAGTAAATACATGGGAAAATCCCATTGGAGGAAAATTCCACATAGGGTTAGGGTTAGGTCACCATGAACTCATAGGGCAAAATGGACATTACCAACAAACTCAGAGTACTTGGGTATGGTTAGGAGGGCACTGACTTTTCTTGGCTGCCCTATCTATGTTTCCTGGCAAAATACATGGGAAAATTCCATTGGAGGAAAATTCCACATAGGCTTAGGGTTAGGTCACCATGAACTCAAAGAGCAAAATGGACTGTGCCAATAAACTCAGAGTACTTGGGTATGGTTAGGAGGGCACTGACTTTTCTTGGCTGCCCTATCTATGATTCCTGGTAAAATACATGGGAAAATCCCATTGGAGGAAAATTCCACATAGGCTTAGGGTTAGGTCACCATGAACTCATAGAGCAAAATGGACTGTGCCAATGAACTCAGAGTACTTGGGTATGGTTAGGAGGGCACTGAGTTTTCTTGGCTGCCCTATCTATGTTTCCTAGTAACATACATGGGAAAATCCCATTGGAGGAAAATTCCACATAGGGTTAGGGTTAGGTCACCATGAACTCATAGGGCAAAATGGACATTACCAACAAACTCAGAGTACTTGGGTATGGTTAGGAGGGCACTGACTTTTCTTGGCTGCCCTATCTATGTTTCCTGGTAAAATACATGGGAAAATCCCATTGGAGGAAAATTCCTCATAGGCTTAGGGTTAGGTCACCATGAACTCATAGAGCAAAATGGACTGTGCCAATGAACTCAGAGTACTTGGTATGGTTAGGAGGGCACTGAGTTTTCTTGGCTGCCCTATCTATGTTTCCTGGTAAATACATGGGAAAATCCCATTGGAGGAAAATTCCACATAGGGTTAGGGTTAGGTCACCATGAACTCATAGAGCAAAATGGACATTGCCAACAAACTCAGAGTACTTGGGTATGGTTAGGAGGGCACTGACTTTTCTTGGCTGCCCTATCTATGTTTCCTGGTAAAATACATGGGAAAATCCCATTGGAGGAAAATTCCACATAGGGTTAGGGTTAGGTCACCATGAACTCATAGAGCAAAATGGACATTACCAACAAACTCAGAGTACTTGGGTATGGTTAGGAGGGCACTGAGTTTTCTTGGCTGCCCTATCTATGTTTCCTAGTAACATACATGGGAAAATCCCATTGGAGGAAAATTCCACATAGGGTTAGGGTTAGGTCACCATGAACTCATAGGGCAAAATGGACATTACCAACAAACTCAGAGTACTTGGGTATGGTTAGGAGGGCACTGACTTTTCTTGGCTGCCCTATCTATGTTTCCTGGCAAAATACATGGGAAAATTCCATTGGAGGAAAATTCCTCATAGGCTTAGGGTTAGGTCACCATGAACTCATAGAGCAAAATGGACTGTGCCAATGAACTCAGAGTACTTGGGTATGGTTAGGAGGGCACTGAGTTTTCTTGGCTGCCCTATCTATGTTTCCTAGTAACATACATGGGAAAATCCCATTGGAGGAAAATTCACATAGGGTTAGGGTTAGGTCACATGAACTCATAGGGCAAAATGGACATTACCAACAAACTCAGAGTACTTGGGTATGGTTAGGAGGGCACTGACTTTTCTTGGCTGCCCTATCTATGTTTCCTGGCAAAATACATGGGAAAATTCCATTGGAGGAAAATTCCACATAGGCTTAGGGTTAGGTCACCATGAACTCAAAGAGCAAAATGGACTGTGCCAATGAACTCAGAGTACTTGGGTATGGTTAGGAGGGCACTGACTTTTCTTGGCTGTCCTATCTATGATTCCTGGTAAAATACATGGGAAAATACCATTGGAGGAAAATTCCTCATAGGCTTAGGGTTAGGTCACCATGAACTCATAGAGCAAAATGGACTGTGCCAATGAACTCAGAGTACTTGGGTATGGTTAGGAGGGCACTGAGTTTTCTTGGCTGCCCTATCTATGTTTCCTGTAACATACATGGGAAAATCCCATTGGAAGAAAATTCCACATAGGGTTAGGGTTAGGTCACCATGAACTCATAGGGCAAAATGGACATTACCAACAAACTCAGAGTACTTGGGTATGGTTAGGAGGGCACTGACTTTTCTTGGCTGCCCTATCTATGTTTCCTGGCAAAATACATGGGAAAATCCCATTGGAGGAAAATTCCACATAGGGTTAGGGTTAGGTCACCATGAATCATAGAGCAAAATGGACTGTCCAATGAACTCAGAGTACTTGGGTATGGTTAGGAGGGCACTGAGTTTTCTTGGCTGCCCTATCTATGTTTCCTAGTAACAACATGGGAAAATCCCATTGGAGGAAAATTCCACATACGGTTAGGGTTAGGTCACCATGAACTCATAGTGCAAAATGGACATTACCAACAAACTCAGAGTACTTGGGTATGGTTAGGAGGGCACTGACTTTTCTTGGCTGCCCTATCTATGTTTCCTGGCAAAATACATGGGAAAATTCCATTGGAGGAAAATTCCTCATAGGCTTAGGGTTAGGTCACCATGAACTCATAGAGCAAAATGGACTGTACCAATGAACTCAGAGTACTTGGGTATGGTTAGGAGGGCACTGAGTTTTCTTGGCTGCCCTATCTATGTTTCCTAGTAACATACATGGGAAAATCCCATTGGAGGAAAATTCCACATAGGGTTAGGGTTAGGTCACCATGAACTCAAAGAGCAAAATGGACTGTGCCAATGAACTCAGAGTACTTGGGTATGGTTAGGAGGGCACTGACTTTTACTGGCTGCCCTATCTATGATTCCTGGTAAAATACATGGGAAAATCCCATTGGAGGAAAATTCCTCATAGGCTTAGGGTTAGGTCACCATGAACTCATAGAGCAAAATGGACTGTGCCAATGAACTCAGAGTACTTCGGTATGGTTAGGAGGGCACTGAGTTTTCTTGGCTGCCCTATCTATGTTTCCTAGTAACATACATGGGAAAATCCCATTGGAGGAAAATTCCACATAGGGTTAGGGTTAGGTCACCATGAACTCATAGGGCAAAATGGACATTACCAACAAACTCAGAGTACTTGGGTATGGTTAGGAGGGCACTGACTTTTCTTGGCTGCCCTATCTATGTTTCCTGGCAAAATACATGGGAAAATTCCATTGGAGGAAAATTCCTCATAGGCTTAGGGTTAGGTCACCATGAACTCATAGAGCAAATGGACTGTGCCAATGACTCAGAGTACTTGGGTATGGTTAGGAGGGCACTGAGTTTTCTTGGCTGCCTTATCTATGTTTCCTAGTAACATACATGGGAAAATCCCATTGGAGGAAAATTCCACATAGGGTTAGGGTTAGGTCACCATGAACTCAAAGAGCAAAATGGACTGTGCCAATGAACTCAGAGTACTTGGGTATGGTTAGGAGGGCACTGAGTTTTCTTGGCTGCCCTATCTATGATTTCCTGGTAAAATACATGGGAAAATCCCATTGGAGGAAAATTCCTCATAGGCTTAGG
Source organism: Crotalus tigris (assembly GCF_016545835.1). Classification (NCBI taxonomy): domain Eukaryota; kingdom Metazoa; phylum Chordata; class Lepidosauria; order Squamata; family Viperidae; genus Crotalus; species Crotalus tigris. The sequence continues at coordinate 213,720 of NW_024096899.1, forward strand.
GTTAGGTCACCATGAACTCATAGAGCAAAATGGACTGTGCCAATGAACTCAGAGTACTTGGGTATGGTTAGGAGGGCACTGAGTTTTCTTGGCTGCCCTATCTATGTTTCCTAGTAACATACATGGGAAAATCCCATTGGAGGAAAATTCCACATAGGGTTAGGGTTAGGTCACCATGAACTCATAGGGCAAAATGGACATTACCAACAAACTCAGAGTACTTGGGTATGGTTAGGAGGGCACTGACTTTTCTTGGCTGCCCTATCTATGTTTCCTGGCAAAATACATGGGAAAATTCCATTGGAGGAAAATTCCACATAGGCTTAGGGTTAGGTCACCATGAACTCAAAGAGCAAAATGGACTGTGCCAATGAACTCAGAGTACTTGGGTATGGTTAGGAGGGCACTGACTTTTCTTGGCTGTCCTATCTATGATTCCTGGTAAAATACATGGGAAAATCCCATTGGAGGAAAATTCCTCATAGGCTTAGGGTTAGGTCACCATGAACTCATAGAACAAAATGGACTGTGCCAATGAACTCAGAGTACTTGGGTATGGTTAGGAGGGCACTGAGTTTTCTTGGCTGCCCTATCTATGTTTCCTAGTAACATACATGGGAAAATCCCATTGGAGGAAAATTCCACATAGGGTTAGGGTTAGGTCACCATGAACTCATAGGGCAAAATGGACATTACCAACAAACTCAGAGTACTTGGGTATGGTTAGGAGGGCACTGACTTTTCTTGGCTGCCCTATCTATGTTTCCTGGCAAAATACATGGGAAAATTCCATTGGAGGAAAATTCCTCATAGGCTTAGGGTTAGGTCACCATGAACTCATAGAGCAAAATGGACTGTACCAATGAACTCAGAGTACTTGGGTATGGTTAGGAGGGCACTGAGTTTTCTTGGCTGCCCTATCTATGTTTCCTAGTAACATACATGGGAAAATCCCATTGGAGGAAAATTCCACATAGGGTTAGGGTTAGGTCACCATGAACTCAAAGAGCAAAATGGACTGTGCCAATGAACTCAGAGTACTTGGGTATGGTTAGGAGGGCACTGACTTTTACTGGCTGCCCTATCTATGATTCCTGGTAAAATACATGGGAAAATCCCATTGGAGGAAAATTCCTCATAGGCTTAGGGTTAGGTCACCATGAACTCATAGAGCAAAATGGACATTGCCAACAAACTCAGGCTTGGGTATGGTTAGGAGGGCACTGACTTTTCTTGGCTGCCCTATCTATGATTCCTGGTAAAATACATGGGAAAATTCCATTGGAGGAAAATTCCACAGAGGGTTAGGGTTAGGTCACCATGAACTCATAGAGCAAAATGGACTGTGCCAATGAACTCAGAGTACTTGGGTATGGTTAGGAGGGCACTGAGTTTTCTTGGCTGCCCTATCTATGTTTCCTAGTAACATACATGGGAAAATCCCATTGGAGGAAAATTCCACATAGGGTTAGGGTTAGGTCACGATGAACTCATAGGGCAAAATGGACATTACCAACAAACTCAGAGTACTTGGGTATGGTTAGGAGGGCACTGACTTTTCTTGGCTGCCCTATCAATGTGTCCTGGCAAAATACATGGGAAAATTCCATTGGAGGAAAATTCCACATAGGCTTAGGGTTAGGTCACCATGAACTCAAAGAGCAAAATGGACTGTGCCAATAAACTCAGAGTACTTGGGTATGGTTAGGAGGGCACTGACTTTTCTTGGCTGCCCTATCTATGATTCCTGGTAAAATACATGGGAAAATTCCATTGGAAAAAAATTCCACATAGGGTTAGGTTTAGGTCACCATGAACTCATAGAGCAAAATGGACTGTGCCAATGAACTCAGAGTACTTGGGTATGGTTAGGAGGGCACTGAGTTTTCTTGGCTGCCCTATCTATGTTTCCTAGTAACATACATGGGAAAATACCATTGGAGGAAAATTCCACATAGGGTTAGGGTTAGGTCACCATGAACTCATAGGGCAAAATGGACATTACCAACAAACTCAGAGTACTTGGGTATGGTTAGGAGGGCACTGACTTTTACTGGCTGCCCTATCTATGATTCCTGGTAAAATACATGGGAAAATCCCATTGGAGGAAAATTCCTCATAGGCTTAGGGTTAGGTCACCATGAACTCATAGAGCAAAATGGACTGTGCCAATGAACTCAGAGTACTTCGGTATGGTTAGGAGGGCACTGAGTTTTCTTGGCTGCCCTATCTATGTTTCCTGGTACAATACATGGGAAAATCCCATTGGAGGAAAATTCCACATAGGGTTAGGGTGTAGGTCATCATGAACTCATAGAGCAAAATGGACCTTGCCAACAAACTCGAGGGCTTTGGTATGGTTAGGTGGGCACTGAGTTTTCTTGGCTGCCCTATCTATGTTTCCTGGTAAAATACATGGGAAAATACATGGGAAAATCCCATTGGAGGAAAATTCAAGATAGGGTTAGGGTTAGGTCACCATGAACTCATAGGGCAAAATGGACATTACCAACAAACTCAGAGTACTTGGGTATGGTTAGGAGGGCACTGAGTTTTCTTGGCTGCCCTATCTATGTTTCCTGGCAAAATACATGGGAAAATTCCATTGGAGGAAAATTCCACATAGGCTTAGGGTTAGGTCACCATGAACTCAAAGAGCAAAATGGACTGTGCCAATAAACTCAGAGTACTTGGGTATGGTTAGGAGGGCACTGACCTTTCTTGGCTGCCCTATCTATGATTCCTGGTAAAATACATGGGAAAATCCCATTGGAGGAAAATTCCTCATAGGCTTAGGGTTAGGTCACCATGAACTCATAGAGCAAAATGGACTGTGCCAATGAACTCAGAGTACTTGGGTATGGTTAGGAGGGCACTGAGTTTTCTTGGCTGCCCTATCTATTTTTCCTAGTAACATACATGGGAAAATCCCATTGGAGGAAAATTCCACATAGGGTTAGGGTTAGGTCACCATGAACTCATAGGGCAAAATGGACATTACCAACAAACTCAGAGTACTTGGGTATGGTATTTAGGAAAAGGTCACTGACCTTATTCTTGGCTCCCTATCTAGTTTCCTGCAAATGACGGAGATTCCAGTGGAGGAAAATTCCACTAGGCTTAGGGTTAGGTTCACCATGAACTCAAGCTGCACAATGGAAAAAACTGTGCCAATAACTCGAGTACTGGTTATGTTTGAGGGGCACTGACTTTTCTTGGCTGCCCTATCTATGATTCCTGGTAAAATACATTGGAAAATTCCATTGGAGGAAAATTCCACATAGGGTTAGGGTTAGGTCACATGAACTCATAGAGCAAAATGGACTTGCCAATCAAACTCAGAGTACTTGGGTATGGTTAGGAGGGCACTGACTTTTCTTGGCTGCCCTATCTATGTTCCTGGTAAAATACATGGGAAAATCCCATTGGAGGAAAATTCCACATAGGCTTAGGGTTAGGTCACCATGAACTCATAGAGCAAAATGGACTTTGCCAATGAACTCAGAGTACTTGGGTATGGTTAGGAGGGCACTGAGTTTTCTTGGCTGCCCTATCTATGTTTCCTGGTAAAATACATGGGAAAATCCCATTGGAGGAAAATTCCACATAGGGTTAGGGTTAGGTCACCATGAACTCAAAGAGCAAAATGGACATTGCCAACAACCAGAGTGCTTGGTATGTTAGGAGGGCACTGAGTTTTCTTGCTGCCCATCTATGATTCTGTAATACATTCATTGGAAAATTCCACATGGGTTAGGGTTAGATCACCATGAACTCATAGAGCAAATGGACATTGCCAAGACTTTGGGTATGGTTAGGAGGGCAATGACTTTTCTTGGCTGCCCTATCTATGTTTCCTAGTAACATACATGGGAAAATCCCATTGGAGGAAAATTCCACATAGGGTTAGGGTTAGGTCACCATGAACTCATAGGCAAAATGGACATTACCAACAAACTCAGAGTACTTGGGTATGGTTAGGAGGGCACTGACTTTTCTTGGCTGCCCTATCTATGTTTCCTGGCAAAATACATGGGAAAATTCCATTGGAGGAAAATTCCACATAGGCTTAGGGTTAGGTCACCATGAACTCAAAGAGCAAAATGGACTGTGCCAATAAACTCAGAGTACTTGGGTATGGTTAGGAGGGCACTGACTTTTCTTGGCTGCCCTATCTATGTTTCCTGGTAAAATACATGGGAAAATTCCATTGGAGGAAAATTCCACATAGGCTTAGGGTTAGGTCACCATGAACTCAAAGAGCAAAATGGACTGTGCCAATAAACTCAGAGTACTTGGGTATGGTTAGGAGGGCACTGACTTTTCTTGGCTGCCCTATCTATGTTCCTGGTAAAATACATGGGAAAATCCATTGGAGAAAATTCCACATAGGGTTAGGGTTAGGTCACCATGAACTCATAGAGCAAAATGGACTGTGCCAATGAACTCAGAGTACTTGGGTATGGTTAGGAGGGCACTGAGTTTTCTTGGCTGCCCTATCTATGTTTCCTGGTAAAATACATGGGAAAATCCCATTGGAGGAAAATTCCACATAGGGTTAGGGTTAGGTCACCATGAACTCATAGAGCAAAATGGACATTGCCAACAAACTCAGAGTGCTTGGGTATGGTTAGGAGGGCACTGACTTTTCTTGGCTGCCCTATCTATGATTCCTGGTAAAATACATGGGAAAATTCCATTGGAGGAAAATTCCACATAGGCTTAGGGTTAGGTCACCATGAACTCATAGAGCAAAATGGACTGTGCCAATGAACTCAGAGTACTTGGGTATGGTTAGGAGGGCACTGACTTTTCTTGGCTGCCCTATCTATGTTTCCTGGTAAAATACATGGGAAAATCCCATTGGAGGAAAATTCCACATAGGCTTAGGGTTAGGTCACCATGAACTCATAGAGCAAAATGGACTGTGCCAATGAACTCAGAGTACTTGGGTATGGTTAGGAGGGCACTGACTTTTCTTGGCTGCCCTATCTATGTTTCCTGGTAAAATACATGGGAAAATCCCATTGGAGGAAAATTCCTCATAGGCTTAGGGTTAGGTCACCATGAACTCAAAGAGCACAATGGACTGTGCCAATAAACTCAGAGTACTTGGGTATGGTTAGGAGGGCACTGAGTTTTCTTGGCTGCCCTATCTATGTTTCCTGGTAAAATACATGGGAAAATCCCTTTGGAGGAAAATTCCACTTAGGGTTAGGGTTAATTCACCATGAACTCATAGAGCAAAATGGACTTCACCAACAAACTCAGAGTGCTTGGGTATGGTTAGGAGGGCACTGACTTTTCTTTTTTCTGGTAAAATACATGGGAAAATCCCATTGGAGGAAAATTCCACTTAGGGTTTGGGTTAGGGTAGACTGAGTTTTCTACTCTACCTTGTTCCTTCTCTTCTCTTCTGTTGTCCCCAGATACTATCCAGTTTTGTTTTTGTTTTTGTCTTTCTTATCAACAGTTGTTAAGTCTGGCATGTTATGCATCAGGCGCTGTCTGTTTATTATCATTTTTAATAGTAACAAATTATTATTGGCGTTTTTGCCTTGACCTTAGTCAGTCTTTGTAGGTAAAAGGATGGATTCAGCCCTAGTTACAGTACTATGCATATAGAGGACCACTTGAAAATTCCACATCTGCGGGCTAGACTAAGAAATTGAAAAGCATCTTGAAAAAGCACTGGCAATTTTTCAACAAAGCATCAGGGAGCTGCATGGAAACAGTTACTAAGAAAAGTAAGTAACTCCTCAAGCTTGACTTCAGGGCCTTTTCATACTTTGTATGGGTGTGAGTGTGTACTCTGGGACAAATAGAAAGCTTCTTATTCCAGGCACAGTGTTGTTTCCTGAACATACTGGTTTCGGTTTGGGCTTGGTCACCCAGTGAGAAAGAATACAATTTAATATCTGTAGAGGGGTTCATCTACAGATTGTGTTGGTGATTTCTTTAAAAAAAGCCCTAGCCAAGTTGTGCTAGCTCTTCAGGGCAGGAGAATTTTAATCCTCATTATCTGAAAGCTATCTCCCCAATTTTTTTTCTTTTCTTTCCACGTTAAATATGGAAAGATGTATAGGCTGTTTTGTACTTCCAAGATATAATTCGTAAAATGAGGGGTCCTTGGTGCTCTCTGAGCTTGCTTTTTTCCTTGCAGACATTTCATGACCCCAACTAGGTAACATCATGAATGCTAGTAAGGAGTGTTGTTTGCTGTCTGTTTGCATTCTGGTGTCTTGCCTGTCTGTGTTCAAATAGAGACTCATTTATCTTATATAGCAAGTGGATGACATTTTGTCCCTTAACTCTCCCAAAATACAGGGTTGAAGTATTCGACTTGCCTATTCTTGGGAATTGTGTGTACTTAGGTCAAACAACTCAATGAAGTCCATGGAGATAGCTTTTACCTTTCTGATGTAGACCAAGTTCATGTTTTCCACAGTGTTCAGCTAGATATTCAAAAGCACCGAAGCTGAGTCTAAAGACAGTAGCTTCATTCTGTTGTGCTATAACCACAGAGTCCAAAAACAACAACAAAAAATTAAGGGTATTCTGTTCCCAACTATATATCATAATTGTCCAATAATGCATGGAATTATGTTATGTGAGTGAGAGTAAGCTTCAGGTCTCAAGAAAGCAGATAAGAGTACCATGCAATGTCTAAAAAATATCTACTAATGACTTTCTTATGCTTCCTTATATGAGATGTTCTCAATGTTAAGTTGAGAAGCTGTTTACACTGTGTCACAAAACCAATGGTGGGAGTCAGCCGGTTTGCACTGGTTTGGGAGAACTGGTAGCTAAATTTACCTGAATTCAGAGAACCGGCTGGCTTCCAGAAGTCCAGTCTAGGCCTCGGAGGCCTGGAGGAGGCCTCCCAGGCCTAGAACAGTCCACCGGAAGTGCAGAAGTCTGTTCTAGGCCTCCGAGGCCTGGAGGAGGCATCGGAGGCCTGGAGGAGGTCTCCCAGGCCTAGAATGGCCCACTGGATGTATGTGGATGACACTTCTGAAAGTTTGTTCTAGGCACTGGACGCCTGAAGGAGGCCTCCCAGGCCTAGAACAGTCCACCAGAAGTGCATGGATACCATTTGTAGAAGTCTGTTCTAGGCCTCAGAAGCCTGGAGGCCTGAAGGAGGCCTCCCAGGCCTAGAACAGTCCACCAGAAGTGCATGGATATCATTTGCAGAAGTCCATTCTAGGCCTCGGAGGCCTGGAGGAAGCATCGGAGGCCTGGAGGAGGCCTCCCAGGCCTAGAATGGCCCACTGAAAGTGCGTGGATGACACTTCCAGAAGTCCGCTCTAGGCACCGGAGGCCTGGAGGAGGCCTCCCATTCCTAGAATGGCCCACCAGAAGCATATGATGCCACTTCTGGAAATCCATTCTAGGCATCAGAGGCCCAGGCCTGCATCAAATATGACAACCGATTGCTCAGGTATTTGAATCCCACCACTGCACAAAACAGTCACCGAGCTTCTTCTAGGTTCTTCTGAATATGTGTGCTTTTAGAGCCTTTTGGACGACCATTTTAAGGTTACTGCAAGGGAGAGCAAGGGCACAATTCCCAACATATGTCCAAATAAATCCTATTTGACCTTAAATCCAAATAAAATACAGCTGAGGGTTGCATAGCATATACTGAGATCTTTGAGCCATCCGTTTATGGAAAGCACCATAGGCTTTCAAGTGAGCCGTCCTTCAAAGCTGATTTGGGTGCAACGAATTTCCTTTGTTGGAATAAAAGCCAGACGAATGCTGGAATAAATGTCTAAATGATTTTCATTGTTTTCATTCAACAAGGAAGATGGAGCCAGTTCTCACAAGCAATCTATACATAAGCAAACCTGTCACCTGAAGGGCAAGGTTATCCGGAGAAAGGGTGATTATGCATTCTGTTGAAAGAAGCGAATGTTGAGTGATCTAGGAATAATGGAGGTATTGGAGAGAACGGGCAATGCAAAATGAGAGCTAAACCACTCCATGTTGAAAACTGTAAAGCACCATCAAGGCACTTGCATTTCTTCATGTCTATTGTTTTAGCCATTCGGTCGTGTCAGCTCTTGGTGACTTCATAGGCAAGTGCTCTCCCTCATGCCTTCATGTCTAGTATATCTATTTTAATCAAAAGAAAGAGTAGGGGTGACACGAGAGTGTTCCAATTTCTAAGGGGCTGCCACAAAAAAGAGGAAGTCAACTTATTCTCCAAAGCACCAGAAGGCAAGACAAGAAACAATGGATGGAAACTAATCAAGGAGAGAAGCAACCTAGATATAAAGAGAATTTTCCTGAAAGTGAGAACAATTAATCAGTGGAACAACCTGCCTCCAGCAGCTGTGAATGCTCCAACACTGGAAGTTTTCAAGAAGCGATTAGACAACCACATGTCTGGAATGGTATAGGTTCTCCTGCTTGAGCAGGGGGCTGGACTAGAAGACCCCCAAGGTCGCTTCCTACTCTGTTATTCTGCTCTTCATGGAGAGGGAACACGTTGATTCAAAGCAAGAGTCTGTGTGCTGAATTAAGACTGAGAAGATCCTTTCAGCCATAAGCAGCTCAAATTCGCTGGTCGGTGAAATGGATGGCATCTAAATGTAATAAATAAAGAATGCTAATTGGATGCATTTTACGCCAGTCACAACATGTTGGTTAGACCTACTTTGCAGATCAGTTGTTAGGACAGGAGTAAAGGTCAGCCCATTTAATTTTCCTTCAGTTGTAGACCAACCCAAATGAAGATGAAAAAAATTGGTAGCTCACTGTGACTTTGGGCAGGTCATCCTTTTCTCAGCCCAATCTATCTCTCAGAAGAAAACAACAACAACAACAACAACAACAATGAAGAACAGCTGCAGGGCTTTGGTTTGGCTAGTCTAAAGAAAAGAAGAAATAGGGGAGACATGATAGCAGTATTCCAATATTTGAGGGGCTGCCACAAATATGAGGGGGTCACGTTATTCACCAAAGCACCAGAGGGAAGGAAAAGAAACAATGGTTGGAAACTGACCAAAGCAACCTGAAATTAAGGAGAAACTTCTTAACGGTGAGGACAATTAACCAGTGGAACAGCCTGCCACCAGAAATCGTGGACACTCCATCACTGGAGGATTTTAAGAAGAGGCTAGACAGTCACTTGTCTGAGATGTTGTATGTTCTCCTGCTTGAGCAGGGGCTGGACTAGAAGATCTCCAAGGTCCCTTCCAGCTCTATTCTATTCTAACAACAATAGGGCACGTAAGGTTTTAGAAATGGATAGAAATTGTCTTCTTCAAGAGATCATTGGTGGTTGTTTTCTTGCAGACATTCCATACTAGGTAACATCATCAGTGTTAGTAGGGAATTGGGTTTAATCTCAGCTTATATTATAGTGGTTTGCCTTATCAATGTTGGTGGGGATGATCTTGGTTAGGCTTGTTTACTTTTAGCTTGTTTGGCAGTTCCTTAATTGGGGCATTGTTTACTTCTGGATTGTTGGTCCGATGCTATAAACATTCTCCTTTATAGATTGCCTCCTTCACATCCATATTATTTTTCTTTATAATATTAACAGGATTAGGGGGAATTCTGCCTCCCCCCCCTTCTCGGTTAATAAACTTAGTTTTTTCAGAACTAAGGGGGTTGGGGAGCCCTGATCTAGACTGGTTGACCCATCCCAAGGAGAACAGGAGAATTCCTTTTCTAGACTTGATGCTTTCTCCAATATCATATGGCCCACCTTTTAACCTTTCATCAAAGGAAGACATCTGTGCCTCTGGAATACATTTCTGCCTCTGGTTATTTGTTTTTGTCAACTTACCTGGGAGAAAAATGGAGGCTACTTTTGGCTGCCTGTCAGAAGCTATAGATGACTTAGGAAACAGATGTTTGCCTTGGCAAAGTCAAGCAGCACTTAAGCGAATCTTTCTATCTATCTGCCATGAAAAGTTCAGCCTCTGAATCTCTACCCAGGCCTGTTCAGATGCCCTTTCTATCAGGGAGATGCCCCCTCCCAACTCCCCCACTCAACATTTTTCAGACTCTACAAATTCTACATTGTGGCTGCGCTATATCGATACTGAACACCTAAGACCAAATAGTTTCCTGATGATGGACAGTCTTCATTTACCACAGGTTTCCTTCCCGCCCTCTTTTTAAAATAAATTCTGATTAACCTGGGAAAGCCACATTCCCCCTCCCCCCTGCAGATAAGATGTTGTTCTTCACCATCTCTGCACTTTGGAAGCCCAGATCATACAAAAAAAATGACATGAGGTGTGGGATTGGGCTTGATAGCAGTGTGTGTAGCTGGCCTACTCTAGGTTGCGATGTTGCTAGGAGACCATTTTTGTGGTCATTTGCAAATAGAATGGCTATTGCTTGCCAGGCTGAAAAGATGTAAGATAGCTTTTAGCCACTCTTAATGATCAGGCTAGGAGAAGCTACCATTTGTGTGAGGATAGATATAGATATAGGTAGATAGATAGATAGATAGATAGATAGATAGATAGATAGATAGATAGATAGATAGATAGATAGATAGATAGATAGATAGATAGATAGGATAGATAGATAGATAGATAGATAGATAGATAGATAGATAGATAGATAGATAGATAGATGAAAGAGAAAGGATAGTAGATAGATAGAGATGGATGATTGATAGATAGTCATTCAGAGAGAGATACTGTAGATAGATGAGAGATAGATATAGATGAAAGAGAGAAAAAGGATAGATAGATAGATAGATGACAGATAGATAGAAGAGATGACAGAGATAGAGATAGACAGATAGATGAGAGAGAGAGATGATAGATTATAGATAGATAGATGATAGATAGATAGATAGATAGATAGATAGATAGATAGATAGATAGATAGATAGATAGATGGATAAGAATCAAAGGGAAGTCATGGGAATTTGGAGTTAGTTCTCTTGTGGGAGCATAGCAATTCCAAACAGATGATGTCTTTGACCCCATCCTTGGGCTCAGCTTTGTCAACACCACCCAGCAACAGATGTCCCCAATAAGATTAGTTTGACATGCTAGCTTCTGGAATTTACTGATTTGTTTTCAAGATTATATATGGCTTAATGTTATGAGCTGCTTTAGTTCAGTTGTTCTTTTGTTTGCTATGTCTTCCTTTCCAATGATTCCGAAGACACAAACAACAGTTGCTGTCCTCTCTCGTCATCTGCACTTCACCAGTTCTTCAAGTTAATACATAAGGGTTTTTGGCAAGTCCTCTCTTATTTTCTCCAGTACTCAAGGATGTAGTTCATCTGTTTCTAGAAATTGGAATTCATTCAAAGTAAAGAACTATTCCCTACGCGAGTTTCTAACAGCATCAAACTTCATTTCCACTCCTTCATCCTACTTTTCATAATAGCTTGGTGGAGAAAAAGACACCAAAATAGTAAATCTGTCTTTTCTTTGATAGCTATTGGCATTTTGCTGTCATCACCAGCCAGCTGGTGTAATGACTTTTTTTCCCCATCTATCCTGAACATAACTAAAGAAGCCTTATTTTTTTTTTCCGGATTATTCTTAGCCTCTTTCACTCAAGAGTGTGAAAGCTTTCAGTTTTCCGAGCAGGATCAGGAAGCAATGCAAAAAAATGCCAAAATTAGGTTTGATGTTAACAGCCATGTGTTCGGTTGTTCAGATTCAGCCTTAAACGCAGTTGCCAGTGTTAGCTGAAGCACCAGAGTCGCCTGGGTGGAGTAAAGTTGCTGCCAGTGTGATCACACGTAAGGCATGTTCTGAGGGGAGCACAAAAGTTTGGAGAACGGGATTTGGCACAAGGGAAGTGTGAGAATGGAAACAGTGAAGGGCATATGTATGCACAGCTGTTCTGACATGAAGAGAACCTTCGTAACATCACATTTAACCCAATTGCTACTCTAATTTCAGCAAAATCATCCTACTATTATGGATGGATGGATGGATAGATGGATGGACTAGCATTACATAACCAAATCTATTGTTACTTTTTGATTGTTGGTCTGATGCTATAAATATTCTCCTTTATAGACTGTCTCCTTCAACAACAAAGGTGATTAGGAGGTGGAGGCTAAAACATATGAATGTTTCATGTGGACTTGGTCACTCAACAGTGAGAAACTGGTGAAGCAGCACAGCAGCGCCTGCATTTTCTGTGTCGCATGAGAAAAGCACATTTTCCTTCCCCTGTCCTGACCACTTTCTACAGGGGGACGATCGAGAGCATCCTGTCACAATCTGGTTTGGAGGCATCACTGCTTCAGAGAGGAAGGTGGGGCAGAGAGTGGTGAGGACGGCAGAAAAGATCGTTGGCAGTTCCCTCCCTCCCATCCAGGACATAGCACAGAAGTGTTGTTTGAGCAGGGTCCGTAAGATTATCTGGGACACCACACATCCTCTTCACAACCTGTTTTCCTTGTTACCTTCTGGGAGGAAGGGGTTCCGGGGTATCCGAAACAGAACATCCAGATTCAGCCAGAGTTTCATTCCATACAGCATTAACCTGGGGAACTCTCAAGCTTCCTCCTTCCGTTATGTATTCAAGATGGACAGCATTTAATATTTATTTGCTACGCATATGTAGAGATGTGGGTCTATACATATGTTCTTCATACTATGTTTAGGTGTGTGTCATGTATGTGTTTTACTTTGAGAGCGGGCAACTAAATTTCATTTTTGATGTGTGTCATTGTGCCCACAGTATAAAAGTGACAATAAAGGTTATCTTATCTTATCTAAATACGACACAAGCCATCACTGTGCAGAAGCCATCTTCTTAGAGAACGCGTCATATCTTGCCTTGAACACTTGACTCTTAAGCCGTAACTTTTCTGGGACACCTTGTATCCCAGAGGGATTAAGCAACTTATTTGCCACTGGTAAGGAGGTCTTTATTCTCCTTGACATCAGTCTCTGTGCCCAATTACTGTCCATGCCCTTAGTTGGAGTATTTCTTCAATATAGAATGGTCTTCCATGGGTCTTTTACCGTCACTTGTTAATCCTCTGGCCTATTCTTCAGCAGAGGACCTTCTAAGGAATTGGGTTTGTCTAGTCTAGTGAAAAGAAAGACTAGGGATGACACGATAGCAGTGTTCCAATAGTTGAGGGGCTGCCACAAAACAGAGGGGATCAACCTATTTCCAAAGCACCAGAAGGCAGGACAAGAAACAATGGATGGAAACCAATCAAGGAGAGAAGCCATCTAGAAATAAGGAGAGACTGGCTGAGGAATTCTGGGAATTGACGTCCACAAGTCATAAAAGGGCCAAGTTTGAAGACCCCTGTTCTAGTTACATGGATCGAATGAAAGAGAAGAATCATTACCATATTTTTCCGTCTATAAGACACACCCTTGTATAAGACTCTTTGGCATGCGAGTTTCTCTGTGCCAAACAGCTGAGTCAGCAAATCCGGAAGTTTGGCTGGATGACAATCGTGCCCCCTCCCCCCTCCCATTAGTGGCAAGCCCACAGGGGCTTGACACGTGCACCAGGCGGCATGCCAACCCACACAGACATGCCCTGGGCTGCGACGGTTACTATTATTTTTCCGTGTATAAGATGCTGCACTTGTATAAGACGCACCTGATTTTTGAACAGGGTGTTTGCAGGAAAAAATAGCATCTTTTATTTATTTGTTTGTTTGTTTGTTTGTTTGTTTGTTTATTTATTTATTTATGAGACTTATATACTGTTTTAAGTGTAAGCACTCTCTAAGCGGTGTACACCAGTAAGCAATGTATGTATATATATATATATATATATATATTTACATTGCCCCCAACAATCTGGGTCCTCATTTTACCTACCCCAGAAGGATGGAAGGCTGAGTCAACCTTGAGCCGGTGAGATTTGAACCGCTGACCTGCTGAACACAGTCAGCTAAAGTGGCCTGCAGTACTGCACTCTAACTGCTGCGCCACCTCGGCTCATATACACAGATAAATACTATATTCTCCTGAAAAGTTTAAGCCTTTGATGATATGGTCATCCTTTCCAATTTGTTATCCACAAGGGCAGTTAGAAAACTTTTTTTTTTCCCCAAATACGTGCGTGAACCACCAGTGAAAGAGTTTGATGTGGACATTTTGACAAGAACAGCTTCTGAGAATGGTAGAATGTTCCCTATGAAGCTAGATGTCTCTTCCAGGACCACGGAATTGCAGCCACATTTTCTTAAGGGCTATTTTCTCTTTAATTAAACTCTTGCTTCCAGATTCAAAATGTTTGATTGCTTCCCAATGATTGTGAGGCATGGGTGATCAACAACATATTTAATGCCCCCTTAAAAGCAGGCTATTTCTAATACCATGAGCAGAATCTTAATCTTTGTATCATCACGATGATTTCTTTTCATTTCTTTAATGATAGCACTATTAAGCCTTTGTGCATTACAAAAAAAAAAAAAAAAAAAACCAGAGGAAATTAGTAATTTAAGCTTTTCCTCTGTATCAAAAGAACACAAATGGGCAGTGGGGCAATTAGGAGATGCTTAATTGGCAGGAAATTGGCTTTTCATCAGCGATCCTATGGCCTCACCCTCCAGGAAGCAAATTAACCTACCAGGAAAGTAGTTTTAATTCAAGGGAACTGGGAGCTATCGCTGAATAGAATGTACTTACATGTAATGAAATCTTTTGGCCACACAGAAGGAGGTTTTTGGATAACATAGCAATATATCAAAAAGTAGTATGAAACAGCTGTGTGAATTTGTCAAGAGAAATGTTGGGAACAGCCATCTTTGCAGCGTTTAATACTCTACCTAAAGAGAAACCTAGAATCAAAATATTTCTGATACGAGCTTTCTTTCGCCCTCACTTAAATTATTCATGGATGTCCCAAACGTGCTTTTTAAAAGGCAACTGGACTGTCTTGGTTTTTCACCTGAAAACATTTTGCTTCCCCATCCAAGAAGCTTTTTCAGAAGTCCAGAACTTTTAGAAGTGAAATGTTTTCAAGGAGGAAAAAAAAAAACATCAACCCAAGAAAGTCCAGTTGTGTTTTGAAAACCACTTTTGGATCAACCATGATCTGGATGATTGAGAATCTCCGTAGACATCTACTCATGGATACCACCCCCGATCTCCCGAGGTCCTGGTGGTTAATTGAGTTGGGAAGCACCTCTTCAACTTGGCTGCTATGTTTTAATTTGAATTTTCACTGAGACCACAAGTTATCTGGGCTCAGTTGTCATCATAAATAAAACCCATGGCAGCCCATTGTTAGCCTGCATCTTCACTTTCCTTCAAATTTGCGGCCAGCTGCCAGGGAAATGGTGTGTGTGTGTGTGTGTGAGGGAGAAGCAATGGGTACTTGGGAGGGGAAGTATGCAGGAGGTGGAAATGAAATTTCTGAGAAGCAATGAGAGGCCTGGATTCAGAGGTTGCGTTGTTTAACATTTTCAAGGCCAACTGTCCTGAGATCAGCATGTATGGCGGAGGAATGATGCACCTGGACAAGAGATGTTCCCAAAACATCTTCCTGGCTGATGATTGAACTCTGGTTGCCTGGCTCTTGATTGTGTGTCTGTGGGGGGTGGACTCTGGGATTAGTCTGTTTCTTTGTTTGTTTTTGCTTCAGATCTGTTCTGACTTTTGGTACATTCAGTTCTTTCCTAGTAAAAGTGCTATAGGAAGTCAGCACCCACCCACCCCCAGAGAATGAAATATTTGGGGGAATGTTAAAAGAGGCACTATAGAATATTAAAGCTTTTTGGATTAAGATTTGATGGAATATTCAAAATATTTTTAAGAAAAAGATAAAGTTTACTCCGCAATTATTTTTGTTGGGTATTATTGTAGATTTGGATGTTAAAGAAACTAATTTGATGTTGAACCTTATAACTGCTGCAAGATTATTGGTGGGGCAATATTGGAAGAAAAACTTATTGCCTACTTTGGAAGAATGGATACTTAAAGTAAGAAATGGCGAAAATCTCCACCTATTTGAAGGACCATTCACAAGAAAGATATATTATGGTTTGGAGAAGATGGATTGATTATATTCAGAAGTATGAAACTGAAAAGTATTACCTTGCTTTTGAGCAGATTTTAGATAATTATTAATAGTATTAATGGTATTATTCTTTTTGTTTTAATTTGTTAATATTTGTTTTGAGAAGGAGTTAAAGTGTATTATGGTTTTGATTGGTTTATGTTAGCTAGAGTATGTTTGTTTATTTGTTACCCTGTAATCAGCTCTGGGAAGTGGGGGGAGGGGATGGGGGGTTTATATTGTAATTTGTAAAACTTTTAATTAAAAACAAAGAATATTTCTCCTGATGGAGAAATGGAGAAAAAAAAAAATCTTAACAAAAGGCAGAAAGCAGCCTCAGTCTCCCTTCCTCAGGCACAAACCTGAGGAGGCCACTCTTTAGAAATGGAGATTTTGTAATCCATTCTGAAAGACTGGCGACACACCATTCATAAGCAAAAACACCTTCAGTCACAGCTGCCACAGCAAGCTGCAGCTGATGGGATTAGAAAAACAAAGACTCCTAAAATCTACATTCCCCACCCAGCTCCAAGGACAGGGCATGATCCCCAAGTTGCAATGGGAGTCAGGCAACAATCCTTAGAATACCAAAAGGGCACCCTCAGAGGTCAAAGTACATTTCGCAACAGGCATCTCAAACACAAAGCCCCAAAGTGTGTATAAAAACCCAACTACTCTCCACTCCGTTTTGTCAGCTGTCCCAGAACTGCATGCTGTTGTTGGTTCTGTTCTTCATTAAACCTTCTTTCCTAAGCAGCCAGCCTCCATTTTATTTCCAGCATCTTACGCACAGCTTGGAACTGGCCCTGATTTTTCTTTCAACAGTACCTTTTTTCTGAATCTATGGAGTCAAGGGTTTATCTGTAAGGACCCACCCCACTTTGCATCTTAAGAAGACAGAACTCTTGGAATAGTTCTTCCAACAGGAATCCTTTATTAAGAGAAAATGGTTGCAGGCATGCTAGACAGGACTTGGGGTTCAAGCTCTCCCATTCAAGGTTTTAAGGGGTTCCCCAGTAGTCCCACCCAATCAACCCACCTTCCAGTGATAGTTTCAAGTATCACAATTCCATCCCCTTTCTTCTTCCGTCTGGATGGAGACTTCAGATAACTACATGAAAGGCAATTACTCTTCTTTGATATGTTAAAGCTTAGAGGCCACAATAAACACACATTCAGTCCTTTGAAGTGTGCTGAAGGAAGTGAGGGCAATAAAGCCCCTTTGCTCTCCCCCTTTTCTCCCTCTTATGGCAGAATCCAGAGAAGGCAGAATTGGGAGTTTCTATGTTTGATAATTAAAGATGAAATATAATTGGATTCTGACATTATCTTTCCTAGGGATTGATCAGAGGCACTCCTGACACCCATCTTTTTTTTGGAAACAACGAGTCTGCATTGAGGCATTCAGCTATTAACAATGGAAATGCAAACATTTCCTCCTTATGAATAATTGCTCAAGATTAATATATTGGTGCATCAGCAATGCAAAAGCTAGTGACCGCTCATGGTTATTTACCTAATGGAATACAACTGTGTGCCGTGTGTCTTGTCTCAAAATAATTGGCTCATTAACCTTAAGCATATCATTAACCAACAGGATTATTAAGGTCAAATGCAAAAAGAGATAAGTATTCATGCTTTATTATTCTTTTTTTCTCCTCTGCAAGCAGGTACGTGTGATGTTTAATACTCAGCCTTCCCGGGAACTCAGCATGAGCTGCTCAGGATGAAGGGAAAGTACAGAGTATGTTTTGTAATGTATGACAAAAAGCATTTTATATCATGTGTGGATTTGGAGAAGCAGAACTTGTGAAGCTGGTCTGTTTGCTAGTTTTCTGTTGCTCTTGGATTAATTGCAGTGGCATTGGATTTTTTTTTTTCATATCTGTATCTCCTGATGTTTGGATGATGAAGCTGAGACTATGGAAAGCAAAAGTCCTGCTAAAACAAAAAAAGCTTTAAACACAGAGAGATGTATACAGAGAGAGAGAGAGAGAGAGAGAGAGAGAGAGAGAGAGAGAGAGAGAGAGAGAGAGTATACATCATGAGTTTCTGAATCACAAGAGTTTCCAAAGTGATGAAAAAAAAGTCTTCATCAGGATTCAGTCCAAGCTAGGAATAAATAACATGGTGACTGCTTTAAAAAGAAGGTTGTAGTTTATTGAAGAGAAGAGCCAGACAGAAAGATGGCTCTGGAAGAAAAGAGAGAGAGCACATGTAGGGAGTGGGTTTTTATACCTCTGGGGCTCTTGAGGTTGTTTCCTGTTCCTGTTTGAGGCTTTGTGTTTCCTGTATCATGTACTTTGACCTGAGACTGAGTGTGCCCTTTGGCATCTGTGGGTTAATCCTATTATGTCCTGTCTTAGAGTTTGGGTGGGATATGTAGATTGTAGGTGTCTTTGTCTTCTTAATCTCCTAGCTTCAACCTTCCTGAATGGATTATTTACATCTGCATTTCTACAGAGCTGGTTTCTGCTTGGGGGAGGGAGACTTGGGGCTATTAAGAAAAACTGGGCCTGCTTTTCTGCCTCTTTAAGATCCTTTGAGGAAATATAATATTCTACCCTTTTAATATTTCCTTCTCGGGGTGGTGGTGACTTCCCACAAAAGCATCTCACAATTCAGTAACCCTTCATTTTGAAAGGATCTTTTTTTCATTGTCAGCAAAATGGCATCACACTAGATTTCATAAAATCTTCTCATGACATGGAGTTCCATAGCTTGCATTATCCATGAAAGAAGGCCCTCTTCTGTCTAGTTGACCTCATGGGATCTTTTCAAGGTCTGGGGGAATCCAACATTGCTGTTTAGCTGCCTTTGTGTTGAATCACTTGTTGAAAAAGTGCAAGGATAGTCTGAAAAGTGTATTCTCTGTCTCCCATGAAAGAGTGCAGCAATGGGAAATTCTTAACTCCATTCTCACCCACATAAAATCACCAGGGCCATCTAGTGGCAAGAAAAAGTAGTTACACTTCCCCTGCAGCTTTTACAGCATTCAATTGTTCTCACCCACATAAAATCACCAGGGCCATCTAGTGGCAAGAAAAAGTAGTTACACTTCCCCTGCAGCTTTTATACCATTCCATTGTTCTTGTATCCATTTCTTTTGTTAGAGGCTTTGTGCTCCAAAGCAGATAACCACACTTTCATTATAAAAATAAAACAAATGACTCAAGCCATGGAATATTTATAGTGAAAGAACTATCTATTCACACCCACTCACACCCACACCTACAAACAGCCACAGAAGTGTATATAAAATCTTAGCATTCCTTACACACAATAAACTCTGAGTGATCACTAGTATAAAAAGCAATCCCTCCCACTAACAAAATAAATTGATTATTAAAAGATCGAGCTCTAATTAAAACTATGGAGAAATTGTTTAGGTCTTTATGTTTTTCTTCTTATTATTATTATTTGTTTTACTTCAATGCATATCAAACATCTGTCATTGCGAAAATCAAAACCTAGGGAACACTGGGTTTAGTTGAATGTATTTGTTACATATACTCACGACTCTACATTACTGGTTAACTTCTAGGACTGTCTCCTGCTCACTACATTAGTGCTTTGGTGGGCACTAATCACTAATTCTATATTAGTATGAATTACTGTGAAGCATTGTAAAATCCGTAAGTCCAGGCAGTTATAATGGATATAAAGGTTTATTCCAAACTTAGGCTCTCTACAAGAACCTGAACTACTAACAGTCAAAGCAAATTGGTGGTAGAGAATAGTCAGTGGAATTCAAGTGGTTGTGAATGTTATGTAATGAATGCATTAAACTAAATCTAGTGTTCCCTAGTGTTTGATTTTTGCAATGACAGATGTTTAATACACACTGTAGCAACAAATAAGGAAAATTTAAAGATTCTGCCTGCTCTTGTAGAGTCAGAGTTCAATGTTGACTCTTCAAAGAGTTTGCCTCCTTGCCTTTAATTGAAGGAGATAAGGATATTGCTTATGCTGCATGTAAGCAGAATAACGTTATCTGGTGCCATCTGTTACCTTTTTTTTAAAAAAAATATTTAGAGCAAGTGCCTTTTATTTAAAGCTGGAGGAGATGCACTTGATGGAGCACCCAGACATGGGGGGAAAATGCTGTATAGAGTGTAAAAGGCTAATTGCAGTGACAGTAATTAGCTGAGTTCCTGTACAGTGAGAAAGAGGTCAGAGAATTGTTATAGAGGCTGCATAAACAATTCAGAACATCACTTCAGGCCTTTGAAGTACAAAGCCTCAACCTCCAGCTGAAATCTCTGAAGATGTAGCATGATACATTTTTGATGGTCCTTCTGTAGTCTTTTGGGCATGCAGAAGTTCAGCCTATTGGCAGCAGCAGGACAAAACAAAATACTTTCAGGAGGTTTTTATAGATAATAATAATAATAATAATAATAATAATAATAATAATAATAATAATAATAATAATAATAAAGTTAGAAGGGACTTTGGAGGTCCTCTAGTCCAACCCCTGCTCAGGCAGGAAACCCTATACTGTTTCAGACAAATGGCTGTCCAGTCTCTTCTTAAAAACCTCCAGTGTTGGAGCATTCACAGCTTCTGGAAACAGGTTGTTCCATTGATTGATTGTTCTAACTGTCAGGAAATTCCTCCTTAGTTCTAGGTTGCTTCTCTCCTTGATGAGTTTCCATCTGTTGCTTCTTGTCCTGCCTTCAGGTGCTTTGGAGAATAGCTTGACTCCCTCTTCTTTGGGTCAGCCCCTGAGATACTGGAAGGCTGCTATCATGTCCCTTCTCGTCCTTCCCTTCATCAAATTAGATATTCCCAATTCCAGCAACTGTTCCTTATATGTTTTAGCCTCCAGCCCCCTGATCATCTTTGTTGTTCTTCTCTGTACTCTTTCTAGAGTCTCAACATCTTTTTTACATCGTGGTGACCAAAACTGTATGCAGTATTCGAAGTGTGGCCTTACCAAGGCCTTGTAAAGTGGTATTAACACTTGATGTGATCTTGATTCTATCCTTCTGTTAATAATAACAATAACTATAGCAACAGCAGTAACAGATAAACTTATATATTGCACCACAGTGCTTTAAAGCCCTCTCTAAGTGGTTTACAGAGTCAGCATATTGTCCTCAACAATCTGGGTCCTCATTTTACTGACCTTGGAAGAATGGAAGGCTGAGCCAGTTAGAATCAAACTGTTGGCAATGAGCAGAGTCAGCCTGCAATACTGCATTCTAACCACCGTGCCACCATGGCGGTAGAGTAGAGTAGAATAAGAACAGAACAGAACAGAGTAGAGTAGAGTAGAGTAGAGTAGAGTAGAGTAGAGTAGAGTAGAGTAGAGTAGAGTAGAGTAGAGTAGAATAGAATAGAATAGAATAGAATAGAATAGAATAGAATAGAATAGCAATAACACTTAGGCTTATACAGCACTTCACAGTACTTCACAGCCCTTTCTAAGCAGTTTACAGACTCAGCATATTGCCCTCAACAATCTGGGCCCTCAATTTACTGACTCAGAAGGATGGAAGGCTGAGTCATCCTTGAGCTGGTCAGGATGGAACTGCTGGCAGTCAGCAGAATTAGCCTGCAGTACTGCCTTCTAACCACTGCACCACAATGGCTCAAAATGTAGAGGTTGCATTACTGTTTAGGTGTCTGTCTGTCCATGCATGCATTCCAAGACAACATGGTGATGATTAAGAACTGGTTCTATGGCCCTCCTTGCTGATTATACAGCAGCGAGTTTCAGATCTTCACCATCCCACTATATTTTGGCTGCTTAGGAACGTCCGTCTCTATAACAGTCTGCTTGGTTAAATTACTTCCACGTGAAAATGAGTGGAATGTATTAGCAGTTTTGACCTGTCTTGTCACGAGTGCATCTAAACAAATTTTTTGAATTTGAACTCCGTCAGCAGGATGGAAGCCAAAGAGGAGGAGGTCAGAAGTTGCCTAGAATGAAATCTATCACATTTTGTTCATCTTGTCTGTTAGGACACTAAAATAGATTTATCACGAGGCTCCATTTCGCTTTGTTGTGTTGTGTTTTTTATTCCCCTGCATTCAAAGAATGACTTAGGGCAGAATGAGGTAGACCAAGGGTCTGCAACCTTGACAGCTTTAAGACTTGTGGAGTTCAGCTGAACTCCACAAGTCTTAAAGTTATCAAGGTTGCAGACCCCTGGAGTAGACTGATATTTTTGAACTAGAATCAAACAGCCTTTATCATTGCTTCTCATAATGTATGCTTAATTTCTGTGGACTTTATTCTAGCTGCAAGAAAATAACTTCTGAACAGTTTAGGAGTATAATATGCTTTGCTAAATCTTGGTGACTCCATTTTGTTTTCTATCAGTAGCAGGAAAACAGAATGTTAAATGCCTCGGAAAAAGCCCTGATCATCGGCAAATTGTGACCGAGTAGCTCAACAAAATTGTTAAAGATGCTTTAGAAATACCTATGACTGAAACCATAATAAGAAAGGGTTTATTTTATTATGAGAGAGAGAGAGAGAGAGAGAGAGAGAGAGAGAGAGAGAGCTGGATAAGTCCACAAATCTCAGGAACTAAACTTTCTTTTTTAATAGCTGCAAATCTTACATTAGTGATGGCAGAAATGCCGAGTCATGTTGCTATTACAAAGCTTAACCATGGAACAAAGAAACAAACAAAAAAATTTCCCTACAAAATTTAAGCTGACACAACCAAGCTATTAAGATAATGTTGATACCTGAGCTATATGGCTGTGATTTCCAAATTAAAATGGAAAATGCTTTGTGTCTTTTACTCATTAGCACGACCATCACCTACAGTTTATCTTGTGAAATTGTTTCTTTATTTTATTGTAGAGATAACGGATGGGAACGGGCAATGCACAGACCGTGATGACACATGAACAAATAAACTATTTTCATTTTTGTATGACCAGAAATATATAGAAGCGGTCCCAATGACATATGGATATTTCTTTGAGGATTAATTGAAAACATGCGAAATAAGCTTACACTATAACTTGATATCAATCCTAAAAGCAAAACGAATCAAAAGGAGAACAAGAAAACACATTATCTTTCCCTGCAAGTAGAGAACTGTTGTTTATGTGTCACAAAAGGGAAATATTTATGTATTTTAGGACTCGTCCATGTTATATTATTATTATTGTTATTATTATTAATAATAATAATAATTTTCCAATTTTACATTTGAATATTTAAAAAGCAATGTGGTGACTGGGTTAATCAATAGTTTGATAACAAAATCTTTAGTACAAATCTCAAATTGCAACATCAAATATTTCTTCTCTTTTTTCCCTTAACATTTACTAACTCCTATTCAAACTAGTACAGTTCTTATTACATCAACTCAATAAAAACATCATTATTACATTTATCAATAAATTTTTAGCTTATAATATCTTAATTACATTCAATCTTCATAAACAATCCCTATCCTGTTATTAATTTTTACCCAATGTTTAGTTTCTCATCAATATTCCAATTTAATCTTTGATATTTATAATTTTCAAGCCTTAAGTAACCAAGATTTTAGGTCTAGTTTTTAAGTATTAAACAAATAAAGTCCTTATTTTCAAATAATTTCCAAGTATTTTAAATCTAATGACCAGAATTCCCTTTTAATTTTACATTTCGGTATTTAAAAAGCAACATGGTAACTAGGTTAATCAATAGTTCAATAGTTCAATAGTTCAATATTTTGTTTTCATGAATGGAGCACAATATTGGCTCCTGTTTCGCTTTTCTTTGTGGCAAATCCACCGTGAGACGGTCAGCCTTGGCTGTCTCCACAGGTTCAAATTGTGGCATCATATTGGGTGTCTTGAAAACTGGTTAAAATGCAACTGGGATTCTAAACAAAAAAAGAACCCCAAAGTGTACATTAATGTATGCTCCATGCCCCGGAGATGGCAACCATCCCTCTTCAACCAGCTGACTGCTAGCTCACCGAGGTCCCACATGGCTGGATGTATCCCAGCACCCATGTGCTTGCTGGCCTCTGTGTGCAGGGGCTGATGGTGTCAGGCAGTAGCCGCCCGGCCCCTGCCTCACCTTGCTCTGTGACAATGACACCCCTGCCCTGCCTCGCCTTGCCTCGCTCACCCCACAGGACGAGACTCCTGCCCACCACCCCACCTGCCAAAGACCCCCTGGATCTTCCCCAACCCTGCCTGGCCCCCACAGGCATCCCACCCCACGAGCAACATCATGGTGATCATGCCCACCTTGGCCATACCCATCCAATCTGCCATGACCACAAAGCCACGCCCACCCAATGGGCCATGCCCACCTGGCACCAGGAGATAAATAAATGGGTTTTGGGTTGAGCCATCACTGTGTTAGAGAATGGAGACATTTTGCTCTGTGTAGAGTGCCTTTTGAAATGCAATCCAGGTATTCAAGACAATAGACAGAGCCTCAGTCATGACTGTTAACAATGCTGGTTTTCCCTTCAAAATGTTTTCCAAGCAGACCTTGTTCAGCAGAGTCCTTTTGAATTAGCATGAATTGTGCACAGTGGTTCCTAGACACAAGTCTATAGGGAACGCCACTCCTTGGCTGCAAAGCCATTCAGTGCTTTTGACTCTCAAACAAGGAGAGAAAAAGGAACGGAAACATCCACCATGCAGAATCAAACTTAGGAGCGTGTGGAATTATCAAAAGGAGATTCAGATCGGTTGCTTGGTTTAGAAATGCGCATGGGGGGAAAAGTGTTTGACTCCAGAATTGCCATTCATATCGAGAGTTTATATAGGGCTGCATCCACATTGTAAACAACATTTAAAAGAGAATGGAAGGGAAATGCAAAGTAAGAGGAAACAGGGAGAGGCAATTACACAGTGGAAAGGATGGAAGTCACAATTCTATTTTTTTTCCCTTTTCACATTTTCCCCTTTTCTTATATTTCCTTAATTCTTTTATAGTTTTACACACACACACAAACAACACACACACACATACACGTATAGATATAAATAACAATAACAACAACAAGTGTGCCTTGGTAAGGCCACACTTGGAATACTGCATCCAGTTTTGGTCACCACGATGTAAAAAAGATGTTGAGACTCTAGAAAGAGTACAGAGAAGAGCAACAAAGATGATCAGGGGACTGGAGGCTAAAACATGTAAGGAATGGTTGCTGGAATTGGGTATGTCTAGTTTAAGGAAGAGAAGGACAAGGGGGGACATGATAGCAGTGTTCCAATATCTCAAGGGCTGCTCCAAAGAAGAGGGAGTCAAACTATTCTCCAAAGCACCTGAAGGCAGGACAAGAAACAACGGGTGGAAACTAACCAAAGAGAGAAGCAACCTAGAACTAAGGAGAAACAATTAACAAACAGTGAGAACAATTAACCAGTGGAACCACCTGCCTCCAGAAGCGGTAAATGCTCCAACACTGGAAGTTTTTAAGAAGAGACTGGACAACCATTTGTCTAAAATGGTATAGGGTTTCCTGCCTGAGCAGGGGGTTGAACTAGATGACATCTAAGGTCCCTTCCAACTTTATTATTATTATTATTATCGATCATCGCACAGTCAGCCAGATGTTCAGACTGGATTTGACATTTTGTCTACCTATTGAGTCTTTACCCAGGACCCGGGATAGGCAGATGTGGATGTTTGATGGTATTACAGATATCGTCGCAGGATGGAAGCAGTTCCTAATAAGGCCGCCTTTTGCAATTGACTAATAGCGAATTTGTCAATGCCAATGGTGTTCAAGTGGGGCTCCAGTTGTTTTGGGATTGCACCCAAGGAGCCTATGACTATTGGTACTACCCTTGCTTGCTTTTGCCACAGTCTTTCTTTTTCTATTTGTAGGTCTTTGTATTTTGTTATCTTCTCCAGTTCTTTCTCTTCTATTCTGCTGTCTCCAGGCACCGCCACGTCCACTATCCAGACTTTTTTGTCTTTCTTATCGACAATTGTTAAGTCTGGGGTGTTGTTATTATTATTATTATTATTATTATTATTATTATTATTATTATTATTATTATTATTATTAACAACAACCACCATAATAACAATGTGCTTGTGTGTGTTTATGCACTTGCATGCCTGTTCTTTTTCCTTCTACCATCAAATTTGACCCTGAAATATTTGAGGCTCAACCCTTACTTGATCCACTAAATATATTTATTTTTTTAAGTATTCAACTGACCCCCATTTCTTTTGCTCTGTTCGCTTTCCCGGTTTCGGCTGTCACAGTTTAGGATATGATTGTTACTAATGCTGTGATTTTTTTTTTCATTCAAAATTAAAGATAACTTTGGAAATGAGGCAACGAAGTGAGCGTTTTCTCATGCTAGA
>NW_024096899.1:245000-262956 GCF_016545835.1 Crotalus tigris
AGGGCCTGGGGTGGGAGGTGGGAGGCCGGGGGGCGCAGGGAGGGTTGCTGGCGTGCATGGGGCCCGGCAAGTGCCTTACCTGCCTTGGGCTGGGCCAGCTGGTAGCCCAGCCGGTGGTCGCCCTGCGCCGCCGCTGCCGTGGCCGCCCGGGAGCGGCCGGGGCTGCCTGCCACCGCCCCTTGCCGGCTATGCCTCAGCCAGCACAGGAGGTAGCACCGCGCATGTGCACCACGCCACGCATGCACGCCGTGCCACGCATGTGCGCCGCGCCACGCATGCGCGCCGTGTGCTTATGACCGGGGTCGCCGGTATAAAAAGGTTGAGAACCACTGGTCTAGGTTATTGTGGTGAGATAAAAATGACAGAAGGAGTGCTTTGCTTTGAGATCCTAGAGGAAAGACAGGACAGAAAAGCTAATAAATAAATAAATAAATAAATATATATCATTTTTTTGTTTTCCTGAGATTCTTATTAGGTCATTAAAATAGCTTTATTTCTACATTATAATGTTGACAAACTGAACTTTTCTTTTCTTTTTTCCCTTAGAAGTGATACACAAATTTTCAGGTGAGTGAATTTTACATGCTGCCAAGGGAAAGATTTGGTGCAGGACCAAAGATATTCAGAAGCTGGCATTATTTCTGTTTTCTGGGTATTCCCTTTCATACCTAGCTGTGTGGTTGCTCCCGATTTCCCCTTAATTTCTTCTGACAAAACAGGAAAATTTCTTTATGATTTCTGACATCTGCCTTCCAGGTACGCTCCCATTTCTTATTTTCTACTCCATACCTCCAACCTGTTAATATTATTCAGGTAAAAATTTGACATACAAATTTTCCAATCCAAGAAAAGATGCAGCTGCATTAAAGAGTTGCAGGCAGGGTGTCAACATCCAGCTCAAGAATCCAAATAAAACTACAGGTTCATTCCATTTCCAAAAACACTTACTGTTTATTGAATACACTGCATGGTTATGTCGAAACAAACTAACCCTGAGGTTCCAACACCAATTCATAAGCTTAACTGTCCCAGCCAAACCCCCAACATTTTACGTAGTTCATATCAACAAGTTTGCTTTGTTATGGGAACCGTCTGCTTCAAATCCACACCTGTTTTGATGTCCTTGACA
Source organism: Crotalus tigris (assembly GCF_016545835.1). Taxonomy (NCBI): domain Eukaryota; kingdom Metazoa; phylum Chordata; class Lepidosauria; order Squamata; family Viperidae; genus Crotalus; species Crotalus tigris. The sequence continues at coordinate 246,130 of NW_024096899.1, forward strand.
AAGCTTCAGGCTTTCACAGTCTTCAGCTGAATCACAGAAGTTTTGTTTCTCCATGTAACCCACTTGAAAATAACATCTCCCACCCCCTTAATCTAAAGGCAAGTTGAAACGCAGAGGCACGTAGCTGCCAAAATTTCATCCTTGACACAAGGATTAAGTCTGTGGTGGAAAACACTTTTTTTAAAAAATCAGAACTGAAGCATAGCACAATCTGTTAGAGAGAGAGAGAGAGAGAGAGAGAGAGAGAGAGAGAGAGAGAGAGAGAGAGAGAGAGAGAGAGAGAGAGAGAGAGAGAGAGAGAGAGAAAGAAAAGAGGATAGAATTCCTCCTCAAATGTATTTTTGGTCTTATATTTAGTTTTTTGGCAGAAGCCCATAGTCAAGCATTTTCTGAAATCAATAAAATCATTTTGAGTTTTTCTATCCTTGTCTGCTCTAATTTCTGTACTCCGAGAAATGTTTTTTTTTTTTTTAAAAAAAAGCAATGTGTGAATGTCCGTCATGGGAATTGGATGAGAGGAGATACAAACCTATAACAGAGAATAAAACCTCCTTGAGTAACATCCTGGACGATGAATATTAATATAGTCTATCACTGTATTATTTTTCTTTCATGAAAAGAATGTGCATAGGCCAGAGGGATTATAAGGAGAGGTTAGCCTAGTAGACAGTATGTAGATACTTACTGGCTGACAGGTTTCAATGCTTAGCTTTTGGCCAAAAAGTTGATCACTCTTTGTTTGACGGTTCTTTGACTTGTCAATATGTTCATGCTGTTTATTTTCTGAAATAGTCAAAAATGGTTTGAATCAATCTTGCTGAAGAAGACACCGAATTCAGAAGATCTGGTGGAAAGTACACTTGGTCCTCTGGCATCACATCTTGTTTTCCTTCCACTCCTTCTGAAGCACATTTTGATCTTTGCATTTATCTGAACAGTTGGTTTGCTCTTGATTTTATAATATTCCCTCCCTTCCATTATTCTTTACGCTTCTCTCGACCCCTCTATTTGTATGCTAAAGAAATACCGTTACTACAGTAAGAAGTTTAAGAGAACAGAAAATGGACTCAAATTGTTTTGTACAAATATATATATATATATATATATATATATATATATATATATATATATATATATATATATATTTGTTTGTTTTCTGAGGTTTTCGCGGGTATTTGTATGTAGGTCTTTGGTTGTTCGGGTTTTCTCCCGCGTAAAATTGGAAGTGTCTTGGCGACGTTTCGACGAAGTCCCATTCGTCATCTTCAGGCTGGTGTTTTCAGCTTCGTGCTTTGAGCAGCAATGTGTGGTCTTAGCTGTTTCTTCCTTTTAACTGCCAGTGGGGGTATGAACTGATTGGGTGGGAGCTTGGCTGTGTTCTGATTGGGTGGAGGTGTGTTCTGAATGGTTAGGGGCTTGGCTGTGCTCTGATTGGCTGGGGGAGTGTTCTGTTTGGTTGTGCTCAGGTTAGTCTGAGTTGCAGAGGGGTTTGAGATTTTGGGCTTGCCAAAAGTGAACATTTTAATAACAGAATAATCAGAGAAGCCATCGAGATAGAAAAACGCCCACACAGCATGAACAAGCGAGATGATACCTCCCGCCTACCAGCCATTTGGAAACCCGTCCTTATTGACAAAGGACTCCCTAACACAAAAAATGATACCAGACCCACACTCACAAAAACCACACAGGATGTCACCACCACACATCCACGCAAAAAACAAACCCAAAGCCATACCGATGACGAGGCACGACCACAAACCAGAAGCCAGACCACAGCTGCATCATTAGCCACTTTAAACCCCTCCAATCCATACATGAAGCAAACTGACACCCTCCATGAAGAGGAGGCACGATCACAAACGCGAAGCCAAAACATAGCAAGGCAGCCCAAAATCTTAAACCCCTCTGCAACTCAGACTAACCTGAGCACAACCAAACAGAACACTCCCCCAGCCAATCAGAGCACAGCCAAGCCCCTAACCATTCAGAACACACCTCCACCCAATCAGAACGCAGCCAAGCTCCCACCCAATCAGTTCATACCCCCACTGGCAGTTAAAAGGAAGAAACAGCTAAGACCACACATTGCTGCTCAAAGCACGAAGCTGAAAACACCAGCCTGAAGATGACGAATGGGACTTCGTCGAAACGTCGCCAAGACACTTCCAATTTTACACGGGAGAAAACCCGAACAACCAAAGACCTACATATATATATATATATATATATATATATATATATATATATATATATATATAATAATGATGGTGATATATATATATGCACGGATCTATATTAAATATGCATTTGCATGCACACGGATAAATCTGTGTTTTCTAAAGACATGCATTTCTAAATTTGTTTTCTTTCAGAGCTACATTTTAAATATAATGTGAGAGAGTTTTTTTGAACCGTGTTGGTACATTTGGAAAGTGTCGAGGCTGTATGGGAGCTAAATTCTGATCTGCAGGAGAGATAATAGATCAGGAGAGTCCACATGAGAATGTGGACATCTGTCTTTCTAACCTAATTGGTGCCTAGCCATCCAGAAGAGGCTATTGATAGAGACGATAATGTATAAATGAAAGACACCCTTAAAGCTTGATTCCTGTGAAATTACACGGAGACATTTGCGCAGTTTTCTTGGCAACAATACAGCAATATTTCTTTCTTTTTTTTTCCCCCTGGGAGTTTAATTTTGATTTTCCCGGCTAAGTCAACAGCTCTAAATTTCCCTGGCAAACTCACGTCCCTACAGATAATCCTCCACTTACAATGGTCTATTTAGTGTCCAGTCAAAGTTACGACGGCACTGAAAAAAAACATCACTTGCGACCATTTTTCACACTTATGCCCTTTGCAACATCCCCACGGTCAAGTGCACAAAATGTGGACACTTGACAACTGATTCACATTTACGACGGTTGAAGTGTCCTTAGGTCATGAGATCAGGTTTTTTGATCTTCTGACAAGCAAGATCGATGGGGAAGACAGAGTTCGCTTAACAAGCACTTTACAAACTTAACAATTGTGGTGATTCCCTTGCCAACAGTGTCAAGGAAGATCAAAAAATTCACTGAAAAACTATTTTTCTTAGCAACAGAGATTTTGAGCACGATTGTGATCATAAATTGAGGATTACCTACATACTAATCAATCCCATACCTGCTATCATTTTCCAAGGCCAGCCAGGATCAGCCAGGTGAGACAATAATGCCACACTGTTATTGTTTGCAGTACAATATCCATAATTATCCTTGTAATGACTTCCACAGGGCATCGTTAGAATTAGTCCCACTCTTATTATTTACCGAATAAAGCACCAGAGTAATGTCACAATCTACGGTAATTCTTAGCTAATGTGATAAGTCACAGAAGACTGACAATTAGAAATAGAAAATAGATACTAGCTTCCTTCATTGTTAGACAATCCATAACGGTAAAATAGCCCGAGGGAAACCGTTTTATTTAAATTCCAATTTATTATTAAATTGGAATTTAAAAAATATTAGCAATTTTCACTGGATGAATTCCACAATGTCCTCTTTGTTAAGAACCATCCTTCCTTCCTTCCTTCCTTCCTTCCTTCCTTCCTTCCTTCCTTCCTTCCTTCCTTCCTTCCTTCCTTCCTTCCTTCCTTCCTCCTTTCTTTCCTTCCTTCCTTCCTTCCTTCCTTCCTTCCATCTCCTCCCTCCTTCCTTCCCCTCCCTCCTTCCTTTTCCATCTCCCTCCCTCCCTCCCTCCCTCCCTTCCTTCCTTCCTTCCTTCCTTCCTTCCATCTCCCTACCTCCTTCCTTCCCCCTCTCCCTCCACCTCCCTACCTCCTTCCTTCTTTCTTTCTTTCCTTCCTTCCTTCCTTCCTTCCTTCTCCCTCCCTCCCTTCCCTCCTTCCTTCTTTCCATCTCCTTCCTCCCTTCCTTCCTTCCTTCCTTCCTTCTTTCCTTTCTTCCTTCTACCTCCCTACCTCCTTCCTTCCCTCCCTCCCCTTCCCTCCTTTCTTTCTTCTTTCCATAACCCTCCCTCCTTCCTTCCCCTCCCTCCCTTCCCTCCTTCCTTCTTTCCATCTCTCTCTCTCCCTCCCTCCCTCCTTTCTTTCCTTCCTTCCTTCCTTCCTTCCTTCCTTCCTTCCTTCCTTCCTTCCTTCCTATCCTCCTTCCTTCCTTCCTTCCTTCCTTCCTTCCTTCCTTCCTTCCCTCCTTCCTTCTTTCCTCTCCCTCCCTTCCTTCCTTCCTTCCTTCCTTCCTTCCTTCCTTCCTTCCTTCCTTCCTTCCTTCCTGGCTGCAACAAACATTGCTGCTTCTGAGTTGGTGAAAGTGAAATGAACTTTCCTGGCAATATCAAATAATATCTTTGGAACCAATTATAGCCCTCTTTTCCACCTCACTCCAGGGGAGTGTTGTTAGAAATTTTTAAATTGGTAAAAAAAATCACAAGTATTGAAAGGATAAGCAGTAGGTACTTGGGATAGATATAAATGTAAAAAAAATCACACATTTTATTTTCCCAACCTACCATTTGGTTTTTCTACAATAAACCATTTGTCCCTGTGTGACTCATCTTCAGGGTCATCTAAGTGTCAAACACGGCCAAGAGAACACGAAGCACAAGTGGGCAGCAGCGTTATCTATTTCCTTTGATGACCAAAGAGAAAAAGTTAGCATGGTTAAAGATGAGTGAGCAGAGACATTGTCCAATTGTCCTCTTGTTTTATTTGTTCCTTTCTGTGTTATCCCACCCGATTATTTTTATCTATAACTCAAGGTGGTAAACATATCCAACACATATCCAAGGAATATTGGCAGTATTCCAATATCTCAGGGGCTGCCATAAAGAAGAGGGAGTCAAGCTATTCTCCAAAGCACCTAAAGGCAGGACAAGAAGCAACGGATGGAAACTCATCAAGGAGAGAAGCAACCTAGAACTAAGGAGAAACTTCCTGACAGTTAGAACGATTAATCAGTGGAACAGCCTGCCTCCAGAAGCAGTAAATGCTCCAACACTGGAAGTTTTTAAGAAGAGACTGGATAGCCATTTGTCCAAAATGGTGTAGGGTTTCCTGCCTGAGCAGGGGGTTGGACTAGATGACCTCCAAGGTCCCTTCCAACTTTACTACTATTATTACCACCTTCCTTCTCTGTTTCCCCCGCCGCAATAACCCCATGAGGTGGGTTGGGCTGAGAAAGATTGACTGGCTCAAGGATTGCTAGTTGGCTTTCATGAGTAAGGTGAGTCTAGAATTCACCCTCTTCCAGTGCCTTAACCAGTAGACAAACCTGCCTCTCAGCAGTTTTTCTCCAGGGCTGCTAGTTTTCATTTCAGAGTAATAAGTTGTCAAATGTTTAGGAAAAAAAATGGAAATTTAATACATGCAGAAGGAGGTATATCATTGTGTTGCCTAAAGCAGATAAGGAATGAGGTCCGCCTTGGTAGTGTTATTTTAGAAGAAATAGCTTAGAAAAGGTGCAAAATTTTATCTTGACCTGTCTCCTCTACCCACTTATCTTCCTATGCTTTCAAGGAATGTTTCTCCTTAGGATTGAGACGTGGAAACAGAGGATCATACGATGCACAAAGCGGACGTAGACAATATGACAGATTGTGATGAGGCCAGGAGAGGAATGAAAGGGAGACTAGATAGAAATGATCAGGGTTAGGAGGTTAACAGGCAACTCAGCTCAGGTGGTAACAAACTTGAGAAGAACCATTTCACACCGTTCTCAGGGATTTTACCTCATTACCTGCAACACAAATGAAGCTTAGAAGATTCCTTCTGCGGTTTCAGGGATCCTGCTTTCACCAAACTTGCAATGAAGAGACCTTACCAAAATGTTAATCAGTTCAACATCTTTATCAATGATTTGGATGAGGGGATAGATGGGGAATTCATCAAATTTGCAGATGACACCAAGCTGGCAGGAATAGCCAACACTCCAGAAGATAGGCTTAAGATACAGAAGGACCTGGACAGACTTCAATACTGGGTGCTATCTAACAAAATGAAATTCAATGGTGAAAAAAGTAAGGTTCTACATTTAGGCGAGAAAAACCAAATGTACAGGTATAGTTAAGGGGGTACCTTGTTCGATAGTAGTAACTGCGAGAGGGATTTTGGAGTCCTAGTGGACAATCACTTAAATAGGAGCCAGCTGTGTGCTGCAGCTGCCAAAAAAGCCAACACCTTGCTAGGCTGCATTAACAGAGGAAAAGAATCAAGATCACGTGAAGTGTTAATACCACTTTACAACGCCTTAGTAAGGCCACACTTGAAATACTGCATCCAGTTTTGGTCACCACAATGTAAAAAAGACGTTGAGAACTCTAGGAAGAGTGCAAAGAAGAGCAACAAAGATGATTAGGGGACTGGAGGCTAAAACATATGAGGAACGGTTGCTGGAATTGGATATGTCTAGTCTAATGAAGAGAAGGACGAGGGGTGACATGACAGCAGTGTTCTAATATCTCAGGGGCTGCTCCAAAGAAGAGCGAGTCAAGCTATTTTCCAAAGCACCTGAAGGCAGGACAAGAAGCAACGGAGGGAAACTAACCAAAGAGAGAAGCAACCTAGAACTAAGGAGAAACTTCCTGACAGTTAGAACAATTAACCAGTGGAACAACCTGCTCCAGAAGCTGTGAATGCTCCAACACTGGAAGTTTTTAAGAAGAGACCGGACAGCCATTTGTCTGAAATGGTATAGGGTTTCCTGCCTGAGCAGGGGGTTGGACTAGATGACCTCCACGGTACCTTCCAACTATTATTAGTTCTCACTTTCTCCATCTTGCTCAATTGCACATGGCTTGAGAAACAGGAAAGGAAAGCTAAATAACCCAACTTGTGTAGCTGATGGTTTTTCTGCTAAGCAAAGCAGTAACACAAGCCAAGAAGATGCCCTTTAAAAGCATGTGGTAGATAGAGATGGCTTTCTACTAAAGCGAGCACTTTTTGTAAATATCACCACACGGGTAATTCTTGGCGCTTTTCAGGATTCATGGCACCCATATGTGTGGATATGCGGCATAGTGGTTTTTACTTTAGTGTTTGAGCCAAGTGATCCAATTATTGGCTTGAAACTGTTGTTTAGCGTGAAATTATCGGCTTGCAATAGAAAAAGGGGGGAACGCTCCTCATGTGTGGATCTGTGTGAACATTTACACAAGATTCTGGAGTTTGTGAGGAATGATAACAGCCCTTGTTTGTTGTTTTACTTCCCCAGTTTACTTTTTTGACTCAACTTTGATGATTTTATAGATCAGGGGTCTTCAAACTTGGCCCTTTTATGACTTGTGGACTTCAACTCCCAGAATTCCTCAGCCAGACACGCTGGCTGAGGAATTATGGGAGTTGAAGTCCACAAGTCATAAAAGGGCCAAGTTTGAAGACCTCTGTCTTAAATCCAACAAACAAAATGGAGGCTGGCTGAGGAATTCTGGGAGTTGAAGTCCACAAGTCATAAAAGGGCCAAGTTTGAAGACCCCTGTTATAGATGATGTTATAGGAATAGGAATATTCTTTATTGGTCAAGTGCAATTGGACACATAAAGCATTTGTGTCTGGTGTGTAAGCTCTCAGTGTACCTACAAAGTACAAATTGATAAGTCATAGATCATAAACCATAAGATACAATCATAAATCATACAAACAATGGAGAAATCATAAGATACTAATAGGAGAAGGTAGTAGGAAAGATGAGAAGACGAGAAGTATAAGAGATGATGGCATTTGTGGGTAATTACATTGAATTCCACATCAAATCCTTCGTTTTTTTTTCTTTGACAAACATACTTTAATGTCTTGGATGAATGGAGATGGATATGAAGAATTCCAGCAAAGAGGCCTGTTGTCATTTTTAAAATTTACAGAGGTTTTTTTTTGGGGGGAAATGAGAAAGGAGTAGGAGACAGCCCCACCATGCTATCACGCGTCTGTTTATGATGACACCTAATTTATTTTGTATTCATTTATTTCATACCTCCTCCTATATTGAATATTCAAAGCAGTTTACAACTTTTCTTAATACACTGCACAAGAAGGTAAACAAAGCATAACAAGTAAATTAAACTTCTTCCTAAATATAATTAGAATTAGCAGTTAAAAGCCGGCCAAACGTGTTACAGAATTTCTCAACTATGAGAGCAAGGAGGGTCACATACAACTCCTGGGATGTTGCCCCCCCCCCACACACACACTTGGGAGCAAAGCTCAAGATCTTCTCCTGAGTATGAAAAACAGGCAATGGAAAAAAGTGTAATGGAAGCACTTTTACAAAACCTTTTCCTGCTGGAAATTATTTAATAATAAAACTATTACAAATGGAATTATATCTTTTGGCAATAGATTCATGACCCAGAATCAAAACATTGTACATCTGTGGTGCTGCGTTCCTTCCTTCCTTCCTTCCTTCCTTCCTTCCTTCCTTCCTTCCTTCCTTCCTTCCTTCCTTCCCCCTCTCCCTCCTCCTCCCTACCTCCTTCCTTCCCCCTCTTCCTTCTCCTCCTCCCTCCCTTCCTCCTTCCCTTCCTCCTTCCTTCCCTCCTTCCTTCCTTCCTCCTCTCCCTCCATCTCCCTTTCTTCCTTCCTTCCCTCCTTCCCTCCTTCCTTCCTTTTTTCCTTTCTTCCTTCCCCCTCTCCCTCCTCCTCCCTCCCTCCCTCCCTCCTTCCTTCCTTCCTTCCTTCCCTCTCTCCCTCCTCCTCCCTCCTTCTTTCTTTCTTTCTTTCTTTCTTTCTTCTTTCTTTTCTTTCTTTCTTTCTTTCTTTCTTTTCTTCTTTCCTTTCCTTTCCTTCCCCTCTCCCTCCTCCTCCCTCCCTCCTCCCTCCTCCTCCCTCCTTCCTTCCTTCCTTCCCTCCCTCCCTCTTTCTTTCTTTCTCTCTCTCTCTCTCTCTCTCTCTCTCTCTCTCTCTCTCTCTCGCTCCCCACTTCATAATAGATGTGCTCAGAGAGATAGCATTCTCCCTGAGGCTTTCAGTGATGCAAAGTGTCCATGCACGCATACATAAGTGGCAATCACATGCCCTTGATTTAATGTCACTCTTTGCCTCTTACAGAAGGCATGTCGCAAAGCACTCTTTTGAGGTGAGAGATGAGAACTGTTGCCAAGTCCGCAGACAAAGAGGAAACAAGACATGGTAGCTAATATCCTGGAAAACAAAACGTTGCACAGAAAATAATGGAATAAAAATTAACAGAGTTGTTCTATGGGGAAAAAACACTGACACATACTAATACGTGTTAAAAAAAAATGCCGGTTGTTAAAAAAAAATAGTCTGGAAATTATTGCGGATGGTGAAATGAATACGAATCAGAAGACACGGATGACAACGTAGAGGTAATGTTAGGCTGCATCGCCATTTTATAGCTTCCAAATAATTTTGGTTCCCATCAGAAACCAACTGAAGAAGCTTCTTGGATGAGAAGCAAAACATCTTCAAAGAAAAGCAAGAGAGTCCAGTTGGCTCCTGAAAAAAACACCTTTGGGACAACCAGGACCTGGATGACTGAGGATCTCCATAGACTTTTAGCCATGCCCTTTGGGATGAACACCCTTCGAATGGTGTGGGAGTATGAACGGATCTCCAGAAAATTAAATTACAGACCACAGGAACCATTTGCACCACTCAGGTGACCCTGAGGACACAGGTAAACCTCCAAATGGCCTCAACAACTCTCAGAAAGAAGGCAAATGACCAACTGTCTTCAAGGAGTATAAATCCTTCCATTACCCCACCATCCAGTCACAGCTGAAGAAGCTTCTGGGATGAGAAGCGAAACGTCTTCAAAGAAAAATAAGGAAGTCCAGTTGCCCCTTAAAAAAAAAAAAAAAGCACCTTTGGGACAACCAAGACCTGGATTGACTGAGAATCTCCATAGACTTTCATTCTTTACACTTTGATTCTTACCATGTCTTTAATGGCAGGCTATTAAAGTGCAATGTTAAATCCATTCTGAACGTTTGGGATCTGCCTTGGGTTGGCGTTTGAATAACAAAACAAGGGAAAAGGTTATGATGCTAGGTACAGATGTCTTAAAAGTAGGTTTAAAAATGACAGATAATAATTTAAATAGATGAGAAGAACTAAGAAATTGCACATTGTACACTTCGCGTCTTAGAAGACAAGTCAAAAATAAGAAATTTCCTATTTCTTCATCATTAATCTGTTTACGTTTAGTAATGCATCTTTGTGAAAATTGCTCTATTCTTACTTTTGTAAATCTCTCTCTCTCTCTCTCTCTCTCTCCCCCTCCCTCCCTCCCTCCCTCCCTTCCTTCCTTTCTTCCTTATTTACTTACTTTCTCTCTTTCTTTTTCTCTCTTTCTCTCTCTTTTGCCCTGTTCCTTTCTTCCTTCCTTTTTCTCTTTCTCTCTCTCTCTTTCACCCCCTTCCTTCCTTATTTACTTACTTACTTTCTCTTTCTCTTTCTCTCTCTTTTGCCCTGTTTCTTCCTTCCTTCCTTCCTTCCTTCCTTCCTTCCTTCCTTCCTTCCTTCCTTCCTTCCTTCCTTCCTTCCTTTCTTCCTTATTTACTTACTCACTTTCTCTCTTTCTCTTTCTCTCTCTTTTGCTCCCTTCCTTCCTTCCTTCCTTCCTTCCTTTTTCTCTTTCTCTCTCTCTCTTTCACCCCCTTCCTTCCTTCCTTCCTTCCTTATTTACTTACTTACTTTCTCTCTTTCTCTTTCTCTCTTTCTCTCTTTTTTGCCATTTCTTCCTTCCTTCCTTCCTTCCTTCCTTCCTTCCTTCCTTCCTTCCTTCCTTCCTTCTTTCTCTTTCTCTTTCTCTCTCTCTCTTTCACCCCCTTCCTTCCTTCCTTCCTTCCTTCCTTCCTTCCTTCCTTCCTTTTCTTTCGTTCTTTCTTTCTCTCTCTCTCTTAAAAAAAGTAAATGTAAAGATCAATGCAAAAAAAAATATTGATTAATAAAACAAGGAGAGAATCCCTCCAGCCTAATATATGTTAATATGTAATCACAGATACACTTCCTGGGGAGTGTTTTGTATTCAATATTAAAGTGGTAATTTTTAAGTCAATCGCAAACAGAATTTCACCATAAATTGCCCTGATGGTAAGGAGGAAGGTCCCCACTTAAGGTTATAATTGAAAGAATTTGTACAGTACAGCCTACTTCAAAGAATTCATATATTGAATTAGAAGGAATGTACTTTCTCTCCTAGGGGGATAAAATCTAATTCTTCTGTCTTCTTACAGGGGCTCTTGCAAATTGTAAAATGGAACTACAGAAATCGTGTAAAGGACAGATTCTGGAGCCTTTCAAGTCCCTGTTTACTACCAGTTGCACGGGAGGGGTTGCGATCTTGCAACCTGTTGTAACCATTGTCACAATCGTACCCATGCGATGTGTTACATCTCAGAGTGTTTCCAGTTTGGCCATCATCTTTTTCTATTAAATTCGTTCAGTCATTAAGTAATTTCTGACTCCTTAGTCAATGAACCCCATTTTGCACACAAAGTCTATCCAACACTGCTTCTTTCAGTTCTTATACACTCGTCCTTGTGTCCTTAGTGATAGTTACTCCACCCTCTTGCCTTCTGTTGGCATTTACTAACGAGGCTTCGAAGCCTCTTTTCCAATGGCCAAATTATCCACAGGTAATAATGAGCATCATTATTAATGCTCACCATGGGCCATGTTGATTTGCTTTATCTAATATTATATGACTGGTTCAGTACTCTCATTTTAGTACCACCATTCAAAAGCATCATTCCCCCCCCCATTTGCCCTTTTGATTAGCTAGCTTTCCCAGCCATATGCAATAACTAGGAAAAAAATATTGATAATGTGTACCTTTATTGTCTTTGATTTGAAGTCTCTGCACTTAAATATTTTGTCAAGGTCTATCATAATTTTCTCCCAAGTAGTAGAATACCTCTTTATATTTATAGCCACTGTTACCATTTTTGTGATTTTTTTTTTCAATACAGAAAGATAGAGTGTTTTACTGCTACAGCTTCTATTTGTATTATGCTGGTATGGCTTGTGGTTATTATCTAATATGTGTGTTGGTATGGAGAGAGAGAGAGAGAGAGAGAGAAGGAGGGAGAGGGAGAGGGTGAGAGAGAGAGAAAGGAGAGGGAGAGAGAGAGAGAGAGAACAGGACAGAGGGAGAGGGAGAGGGAGGGGAGGGAGGAAAGGAGAGGGAGAGGGTGAGAGAAAGAGAGAAAGGGAGGGAGGGAGAGGGAGAGGGAGAGGGAGGGGAGGAAAGGAGAGGGAGAGAGAGAAATGGAGGGAGGGAAAGGGAGAGGGAGATGGAGGTGAGGAAGGAAAGGAGAGGGCAAGGGAGAGGGTGAGAGAGAGAAAAAAGAGAGGGAGAGAGAAAGGGAGGGAGAGGGAGAGGGAGGGGGAGGGAGGAAAGGAGAGGCAGAGGGGGAGAGAGAGAGAAACGGAGGGAGGGAGAGGGAGAGGGAGGGAGGAAGGAAAGGAGAGATGAGGGAGAGAGTGAGAGAGAGAGAGAGAGAGAAAAAGGGACGGAGAGGGAGAGAGAGGGAGAGGGCGAGGGAGAGGGAGAAGGAGAAGAGGGAGGGGGAGGGGGAGGGAGGAAAGGAGAGGGAGAGAGAGAGAGAGAGGGAGAGAGGGAGAGAGGGAGACGGAGAGCACAAAAACTGACTTCTTCTCTACCTTTAACTAGAGATTCCTTAAGCCTTCTTCCCTTCCACCCGTCAACATCACCATCACTGAGGTTGTTAAGGAGAATGAATATTACTCCTTACTCATTTGTAAACCTGCAGATGACTGAGTTTGAGTACAAGAGTTGCATTTTTCTACACTACATGGAAGTTTCTCATTCTTCTCAAATCTCCCTCTCTCCGTGGTGCCCACAGGAGGTAGTTAAAAGGTTCAAGATGGAGGTAACCATCACGCCAAAGCTGCACACTTTTCTATCAGTTTGGATTGCAGTCTTGACTTTTTTTTTTTTTGATCCTCACCACAATGCCCTTCGTTCTCCCTGCTCAGTTGGATGTCAAGATAATGGGTTATCATGACCCAACCCATTTTCTCACAACGTTTGACAATGATTTTCCAGGGGCTAAATACATTGGATTTCGAGGGTAGGTGGATAGATCCGTCCGGATTAGCAAAAAGAAGAGAGTTATCATATATTTGCCGGCCCACCATATCTCGCTATAACCTTTTATGAGACAGTCTGTGCCCCGATTTGGCCTTAGCCTTGGGATAGGGCCTAAAGCAGGGGTCCCCAACATCCAGGCCACTGCCTGGTCCCAGCCCGCGACCCATTTGAAACTGGACTGTGCAAGAGGCAGGTGAGTGTGCGACTGTGTACAGCTCGACTTGCATGAACAGTGAGTGCTCATGTGCAAATCAATATTTGTAAGGGTGCTGTTTGCACAAATGGAGCTGGGGACATGAGTGGGCAGCTCTGCTGCTTGCATGGAACCATCCCATCTCCCCCCCCCCCCCTGTTGCCACTGTCAGTCCGCAAATCCGGGAAGGTTGGGGACCGCTGCAGCTTGAACTGAAAAAGCTCCCTGGAGGAGAAGTGGAAGGTTTTCAAGGGGGAGGGAACCCCAAGAAAGTCAAGTTGCCTTTTGGAAAAAGCACCTTTGGGACAATGGTGACCTGGACGATTTGAGAGTCTCCAGGTAGCTGGAAAGGATGGTGGGTGAAGGAGCCGTGCCTTTTGTTGGCCACTGTGGAGTCTAGTTCCACCTTTCAGCTCTGCCAGTATAATAGGTTCCTTGGCTCAAAGCCACCCTCCCTTTCTTCCCAGGCTTCATCACCTTCCTGGCTGAGTTCCCATGACCTTCTGACCGGCTGCTGAACCTTTTATTGGGGTTCTTCGATAGGCTGGGCCGGGAAACGAAGCCAGCGGCCAAGGGCCAGTCTGCCTGGCATAAGACTGGGCCTCCAGCACCCTCAAAGGCTTTACTGCTAGTGCAAATGGAGCCGTGTGGCCTTTAATTAACCTGGTTACATTCACATGGGGAGATGCAAAGGCTTGTTATGTTGCCATTTTTATCACATAGCTTTTATTGGGACAGAGAAATAAGGATGAATCAATCACACCAACCATTTTTTGTTCTGCCTGATAATCAGATTTTTTTTTTCCAAATAGGTTGTAAAGTTACAAATATATATATATTAAGAACAGGAAAATAGCAAACCGGTAAAATACTGGCTTAACCGGTAGCATGTAATATGATGAAGGACATAATTATCCCAGAATACTGCACATTTAACATCAAAAAGGAATGATGAAAATCTAAGCATGCCTGAGAGAAAAGGGATCTTGGCCAACATGAAAAAAAATATATCAAGGTGGCTACCAGGTGTGAATCCTTGGGGACATCATTATGTGATATTTCTGTTTCTTTTGGTGCTTCCTGCTTTTTAAAAGTTGATAGTTGGTTCCATGCTTTGGGGATTTTTCCAGTGATGGTGTTCTTAATCTATTTTATTGATGAAAATTGTTTTTATATTTGTTCTGTGAATCGCTTGAGGTTCTATGGGTAAAGATTGTGTTTGAGTATGTATCTATAGATGGATAAAGACAGATAGGTTGAAAGATAGGTAAGTAAATTGGTAGATAGGTGGATGGGAGAGGGAGAGGAGCAGGGAGGGAGGGGAGGGAGAGGGGGAAGGGGAGAGGGGGAAGGGGGAGGGGGGAGGGGGAGAGGAAAAGGAAGGAGGGAAGGAGAGAGGGAGGGAGGGAGAAGGAGAAGGAGAAGGGGAGAGGGAGAAGGGGAGAGGAAGAGGAAAAGGAATGATGGAGGGAGGGAGAGAAGGAGGGAGGGAGAGGGAGAGAGAAGAAGAAGGAGAAGGAAAAGGAGAGGGAGAGGGAGTGGGAGTGGGAGAGGGAGAAGGGGAAAGGAAGAAGGGGAGAGGAAAAAAATGAGGGAGAGAGAGGGAGGGGGAGAGGGAGAGGGAGAAGGAAAAGGAGAGGGAGAGGGAGAAGGGGAGAGGAAAAGGAATGAGGGAGGGAAAAGGAGGGAGGGAGCAAGGAAGGGAGAGGGAGAAGGAGAAGGAGAGGGAGAGGGGGAGAGGGAGAAGGGGAAAGGGAGAAGGGGAGAGGAAAATAAATGAGGGAGAGAGAGAAGGAGGGAGAGGGAGAAGGAAAAGGAGAGGGAGAGGGAGAGGGAGAAGGGGAGAGGGGGAAGGGGAGGGGGAAGGGGGAGGGGGGAGGGGGAGAGGAAAAGGAAGGAGGGAAGGAGAGAGGGAGGGAGGGAGAAGGAGAAGGAGAAGGGGAGAGGGAGAAGGGGAGAGGAAGAGGAAAAGGAATGATGGAGGGAGGGAGAGGAGGGAGGGAGAGGGAGAGAGAAGAAGAAGGAGAAGGAAAAGGAGAGGGAGAGGGAGTGGGAGTGGGAGAGGGAGAAGGGGAAAGGAAGAAGGGGAGAGGAAAAAAATGAGGGAGAGAGAGGGAGGGGGAGAGGGAGAGGGAGAAGGAAAAGGAGAGGGAGAGGGAGAAGGGGAGAGGAAAAGGAATGAGGGAGGGAAAAGGAGGGAGGGAGCAAGGAAGGGAGAGGGAGAAGGAGAAGGAGAGGGAGAGGGGGAGAGGGAGAAGGGGAAAGGGAGAAGGGGAGAGGAAAATAAATGAGGAGAGAGAGAAGGAGGAGAGGAGAAGGAAAAGGAGAGGGAGAGGAGAAGGAGAAGGGGAGAGGGGGAAGGGGGGGGAGGGGAGGGGGGAGGGGGAAGGAAAGGGAGGAGGGAAGGAGAGAGGGAGGAGGGAGAAGGAGAAGGAGAAGGGAGAGGGAGAAGGGAGAGGAAGAGGAAAAGGAATGATGGAGGGAGGGAGAGGAGGGAGGGAGAGGGAGAGGAGAAGAAGAAGGAGAAGGAAGGAAGAGGGAGAGGGAGTGGGAGTGGGAGAGGGAGAAGGGGAAAAGGAAGAAGGGGAAGAGGAAAAAATGAGGAGAGGAGAGGGAGGGGGAGAGGGGAGGGAGAAGGAAAGGAGAGGGAGAGGAGAAGGGAGAGGAAAAGGAATGAGGGAGGGAAAGGAGGGAGGAGCAAGGAAGGGAGAGGGAGAAGGAGAAGGAGAGGGAGAGGGGGAGAGGGAGAAGGGGAAAGGGAGAAGGGGAGAGGAAAATAAATGAGGGAGAGAGAGAAGGAGGGAGAGGGAGAAGGAAAAGGAGAGGGAGAGGGAGAAGGGGAGAGGGGGAAGGGGGAGGGGGAAGGGGGAGGGGGGAGGGGGAGAGGAAAAGGAAGGAGGGAAGGAGAGAGGGAGGGAGGGAGAAGGAGAAGGAGAAGGGGAGAGGGAGAAGGGGAGAGGAAGAGGAAAAGGAATGATGGAGGGAGGGAGAGAAGGAGGGAGGGAGAGGGAGAGAGAAGAAGAAGGAGAAGGAAAAGGAGAGGGAGGGAGTGGGAGTGGGAGAGGGAGAAGGGGAAAGGAAGAAGGGGAGAGGAAAAAAATGAGGGAGAGAGAGGGAGGGGGAGAGGGAGAGGGAGAAGGAAAAGGAGAGGGAGAGGGAGAAGGGAAGAGGAAAAGGAATGAGGGAGGGAAAAGGAGGGAGGGAGCAAGGAAGGGAGAGGGAGAAGGAGAAGGAGAGGGAGAGGGGGAGAGGGAGAAGGGGAAAGGGAGAAGGGGAGAGGAAAATAAATGAGGGAGAGAGAGAAGGAGGGAGAGGGAGAAGGAAAAGGAGAGGGAGAGGGAGAGGGAGAAGGGGAGAGGGGGAAGGGGAGGGGGAAGGGGGAGGGGGGAGGGGGAGAGGAAAAGGAAGGAGGGAAGGAGAGAGGGAGGGAGGGAGAAGGAGAAGGAGAAGGGGAGAGGGAGAAGGGGAGAGGAAGAGGAAAAGGAATGATGGAGGGAGGGAGAGAAGGAGGGAGGGAGAGGGAGAGAGAAGAAGAAGGAGAAGGAAAAGGAGAGGGAG
>NW_024096900.1:0-9542 GCF_016545835.1 Crotalus tigris
GGACCAGGGAAGATGTTGGTTCCTCTTTTTTGACTGAGTTCTTATGTTCTTCAATGCGTGCACTTATTCTTCTGTTGGTTTTTCCGATGTATGTGGTGGGACAAGTGGTGCATGGGATTTCGTATACTCCTTGATTTTATAATTCAATTTTATCTTTGGGGTTTCTAAGGATGGTGGATATTTTTCTGTTTGTGCAGAATGCTGTTTTGATGTTGTGTTTATGGAGGATCTTACTGATTCTGTCTGTGGTGCCTTTTATGTATGGGAGGAGGGCTTTGCAGTTTTCTTGTTCTTCGTCTTGGATTTTAGTGGGGGTTTCTTTTTGGATTAGGTTTGTAATCTTATTTCTTTGGAATCCATTGGATGTTAGTACATTGGTGAGAGTGTGTAGTTCGGTTTTTAGGTGTTGTTCGTCAGCTAAGCGTTTTGTTATGGAGATGAGTGTCTTGGCTACAGTAAAGTTTTGATTCATGTTGCTGTCGGTCCGGTGGTGCTGAAGAGAGCGTCGTAGATTAGCGGTTTTGTGGGTGTTTTAGTCTGGTAGATGGGTGTGTCCTAGGGAAGCCATTTGGATTGTTGTAAGGACTAAGACATCCAGGAAGCGGAAGTTGGTTGTTAGGCTTCTGTTTCCATGGTGAACGGGATTTTGGGTGTGTAGGCCGGTTGAGGTTGTGGGAGAGGATCGTAGTTCGTAAAGTTTTTCATGTTTCAATGTGGCCAGATTATGAATGGTGTGGTATACATATCTGAGCCAGAGTTTGGGTGTGTGATCCGAGTTTTCTAGAGCTTGGGTTTCAAAGTGTTCCATGTAGAGGTTTGCAATGACAGGTGAGAGGGGTGATCCCATGGGTGCTCCTTCTGTTTGTTTGTATTTTTGTCCATTATAGATGAAGTATATGTTGGATAGGCAGTGGTTGGTCAGATCTAAGATGTGTTTGTGGGGGTTATATTTGTTTTGAAAGCTGTCATGCATTTTTTTGATAAGGAACTGGGTGAGACGGATATGGTACATTCGAAGCCTCACTAGTAGGTCGCCTGGGCTGTTAAGCTTGTTTCTTAGGATCTCTATAAACTAGAATGAATTTTTACGTGTGAGGTGTATGGATTAATGCTAGGGCTTTTGTAGTTGTTTGGCGAGAAAATCTGGCTAGGTTGAGTAGAGGTCGGGCTATCGCGAGCGACTATAGGTCTGAGTGGGGTTCTTCTTTGGTACTTGGGGGAGGACCATAGATTAGGGCATCTGGATGATTTATCTCTGGGAAGGATTCTTTGCTGGATCTCTTCGCTAATGGGGGAGGCTTTTATTTTGGATCTGGTGGTTTTTTCCAGGTAGGTGGTGGGATCTGTATTTAGGGGTTTGTATGTGGAGTCTTGGAGTAGGTTGGTTAATTTGGTTTGGTAGTCAGATGTGTTCATAACCACCGTGGCGTTGCCCTTGTCTGCTGGTAGGATTATTATGATGGTGTCTTCTTTCAGGTTACGTAGTGCTGTCTGTTCCTCTTTGGGTAAGTTGCTTTTTGGTGGCTTGCTGGTGCAGAGGATGTTGGTGATTTTGAGTCTGATTTTGTTAGCGTCATCGGGGTTGATTTTGGTCAGGCTGGTTTCAACTCCACATATAATGGTTTCAGTGGGGATGTGTTTGGGAGCGACTGCAAAGTTGAATCCTTTGGAAAGGACATTGGTTTCGGCTTTGTTGAGGATCCTATCTGAGATGTTATGCACTGTTTGCTTCATGTGTGGCTGTGAGGGAGGAGGGGTGTGTTTCTGGCGTTCTTGTAGTCTTCGGAGTTTTGTTGGTGTGTGTGTATCTGTCTTGAGGCGTGGTCTGTGTTCTGCTCTCAGACGGCGAGTTGTTTGGATTGTCCCAACGTGCGGGGTGGGATCTTGTTGCCTGAGTTTGAGGTTGGAGTGTGGAGATCTTGTTTAATTCGGTCTAGAGGAATATTTTTGGGTGAAGTCTCATTTTCATTAGGGCACAATTCTGTTCTTTTCAGGATCCGTTTGGTGGCTGCAGAGTTGGAGTGAATTCAGTTGGAAAACATGTGGGGATTAGAATTTGTAGAAACACAGACCACCCTCAAGACAGATACACACACCAACAAACTCCGAAGACTACAAGAACGCCAGAAACCAACCCCTCCTCCCTCACAGCCACACATGAAACAAACAGTGCAGAACATCTCAGATAGGATCCTCACCAAAGCCGAAACCAATGTCCTTTCCAAAGGATTCAACTTTGCAGTCGCTCCCAAACACATCCCCACTGAAACCATTATATGTGAAGTTGAAACCAGCCTGACCAAAATCAACCCCGATGCCGCTAACAAAATCAGGATCAAAATCACCACATCCTCTGCACCAGCCAAGCCACACAAAAGCAACTACCCAAAGCGAACAGGACAGACACTAGTAACCTGAAAGAAGACACCAGCATAATAATCCTCCAGCAGACAAGCGGGCAAGCCACTGGTTTGGTTATGAAACACATCTGACTACCAAACCAAATTAACCAACCTACTTCAAGACTCCACATAGAAACTCCTAAACACAGATCCCACCACCTACTGGAAAAAACCACTAGATCCAAAAAAAAAGCCTCCCCCATTAGTGAAGAGATCCAGCAAAGAATCATTCCCAGAGAGAAATCATCCAAATGCCCTAAGCTCTATGCCTCCCCAAGATACACAAAGAAGGAACCCCACTTAGACCTATAGTCGGCTCCCTAGGCTCACCTCTACAAAACCAGCAAAATTCTCGTCCACACAACACAGCCCTAGCAGGAATCCATCACCTACACCCTGTTTAAAAAACTCATTCCAGTTTATAGAGATCATTAAAGAAACAAAGATTAAAGCCAGCGACTACTGTGAGCTTCGATGTCATATCCCTCTTCACCCAAGTGGCCTATCAAAGAAGCCTTGACAGCTATTCAAAAACAAATATAACCCCCCAAAACACATCTTAGATCTGACCAACCATGCCTATCCAACACATACTTCATCTATAAACGGACAAAAATACAACAAACAGAAGGAGCACCCATGGGATCACCCGCTCAACCTGTCATTGCCACCCTCTACATGGAACACTTTGAAACCCAAGCTCTAGAGAAAAAATCGGATCACAAACCCAAACTCTGCTCAGATATGTAGACGACACCTTCATAATCTGGCCCACCTGGGAAAGAAAAACTGGACAACTTCCTCACACACCTCAACAGCCTACACCCCAAAATACAGTTCACCATGGAAACAGAAGCTAACAACCAACTTCCCTTCCTGGATGTCTTAGTCTACAAGAAATCCAATGGCTCCCTAGGACACACCATCTACCAGAAGGAAACACACACAAACCGCTATCTGCACGCTCTCTCACACCACCACCCAGCACAGATCAACTCTGTAGCCAAGACACTCATCTCCAGAACAAAACGCTTAGCTGACGAACAACACCTAAAAACTGAACTACACACTCTCACCAAGGTACTAACATCCAATGGATTCCAAAGAAATAAGATTACAAACCTAATCCAAAAAGAAACCCCCACTAAAATCCAAGACGAAGAACAAGAAAACGGCAAAGCCCTCCTCCCATACATAAAAGGCACCACAGACAGAATCAGTAAGATCCTCCATAAACACAACATCAAAACAGCATTCTGCACAAACAGAAAAATATCCACCATCCGTAGAAACCCCAAAGATAAAATTGAATTAGAAAATCAAGGAGTATACGAAATCCCATGCACCACTTGTCCCACCACATACATCGGACAAACCAACAGAAGAATAAGTGCACGCATTGAAGAACATAAGAACTCAGTCAAAAAAGAGGAACCAACATCTTCCCTGGTCCAACACCTTAAAGCCACAGGACATGAAATTGACTTTAAAAATACCAGAACCATTGCCAAAAGTGAACATTTTAATAACAGAATAATCAGAGAAGCCATCGAGATAGAAAAACGCCCACACAGCATGAACAAGCGAGATGATACCTCCCGCCTACCAGCCATTTGGAAACCTGCCCTTATTGACAAACGACTCCCTAACCCCAAAATCTTAAACCCCTCTGCAACTCAGACTAACCTGAGCACAACCAAACAGAACACTCCCCCAGCCAATCAGAGCACAGCCAAGCCCCTAACCATTCAGAACACACCTCCACCCAATCAGAACACAGCCAAGCTCCCATCCAATCAGTTCATACCCTCACTGGCAGTTAAAAGGAAGAAACAGCTAAAACCACACATTGCTGCTCAAAGCAAGAAGCTAAAAACACCAGCCTGAAGATGACGAATGTGAATTCGTCGAAACGTTGCCAAGACACTTCCAATTTTACGCGGGAGAAAACCCGAACAACCAAAGACCTATATACAAATACCCGCGAAAACCTCAGAAAACAAATATCGAACCTCTACGGGGAGGAAATCCACCATCTGACCAGGACCTATGAAAAACTTGAAGTCCAAAGAGCTTCCATTTTATGTGACCTCGCATTCCTACGTAACTGCCGAGATCAAAATCTAATCCCCACATGTTTCCAACTGAAATTCCACTCCAACTCTGCAGCCACCAAACGGATCCTGAAAAGAACAGAATTGGCCCTAATCAGAAATGAACTTCACACAAAAAGATTCCTCCTAGACCGAATTAACAAAGATCTCCTCACACTCCACCTCAAACTCAGCAACAAGATCCACCCCGCACTTTGGGACAAATCCAAACAACTCGCCGTCTGGAGAGCCGAAACACAGACCACCCTCAAGACAGATACACACACCAACAAACTCCGAAGACTACAAGAACGCCAGAAACAAACCCCTCCTCCCTCACAGCCACACATGAAACAAACAGTGCATAACATCTCAGATAGGATCCTCACCAAAGCCGAAACCAATGTCCTTTCCAAAGGATTCAACTTTGCAGTCGCTCCCAAACACATCCCCACTGAAACCATTATATGTGGAGTTGAAACCAGCCTGACCAAAATCAACCCCGATGACGCTAACAAAATCAGACTCAAAATCACCAACATCCTCTGCACCAGCAAGCCACCCAAAAGCAACTTACCCAAAGAGGAACAGACAGCACTACGTAACCTGAGAGAAGACACCAGCATAATAATCCTACCAGCAGACAAGGGCAACGCCACGGTGGTTATGAACACATCTGACTACCAAACCAAATTAACCAACCTCCTCCAAGACTCCACATACAAACCCCTAAATACAGATCCCACCACCTACCTGGAAAAAACCACCAGAACCAAGATAAAAGCCTCCCCCATTAGCGAAGAGATCCATCAAAGAATCATTCCCAGAGAGAAATCATCCAGATGCCCTAAACTCTATGGTCTCCCCAAGATACACAAAGAAGGAACCCCACTCAGACCTATAGTCAGCTCCATAGGCTCACCTCTACACAACCTAGCCAAATTTCTCGCCAAACAACTACAGCCCTATGCAGAATCCATCACCTCACATGTAAAAAAACTCATTCCAATTTATAGAGATCATAAAGAAACAAAACTTACAGCCCAGCGACCTACTCGTGAGCTTCGATGTCATATCCCTCTTCACCCAAGTGCCTATCAAAGAAGCCTTGACAGCTATCCAAAACAAATATAACCCCCCCAAACACATCTTAGATCTGACCAACCACTGCCTATCCAACCCATACTTCATCTATAATGGACAAAAATACAAACAAACAGAAGGAGCACCCATGGGATCACCCCTCTCACCTGTCATTGCAAACCTCTACATGGAACACTTTGAAACCAAAGCTCTAGAAAAATCGAATCACAAACCCAAACTCTGGCTCAGATACGTAGACGACACCTTCATAATCTGGCCACATGGGAAAGAAAAACTGGACAACTTCCTCACACACCTCAACAGCCTACAACCCAAAATACAGTTCACCATGGAAACAGAAGCTAACAACCAACTTCCCTTCCTGGATGTCTTAGTCTACAAGAAATCCAATGGCTCCCTAGGACACACTCTACCAGAAGAAATACACAACACAACCTCTATCTGCACGCTCTCTCACACCACCACCCAACACAGATCAACTCTGTAGCCAAGACACTCATCTCCAGAACAAAACGCTTAGCTGACGAACAACACCTAAAACCCGAACTACACACTCTCACCAATGTCCTAACATCCAATGGATTCCATAGAAATAAGATTACAAACCTAATCCAAAAAGAAACCCCCCCCAAAATCCAAGACAAAGAACAAGAAAACGGCAAAGCCCTCCTCCCATACATAAAAGGCACCACAGACAGAATCAGTAAGATCCTTCATAAACACAACATCAAAACAGCATTCTGCACAAACAGAAAAATATCCACCATCCTTAGAAACCCCAAAGATAAAATTGAATTAGAAAATCAAGGAGTATACGAAATCCCATGCACCCCTTGTCCCACCACATACATCGGACAAACCAACAGAAGAATAAGTGCACGCATTGAAGAACATAAGAACTCAGTCAAAAAAGATGAACCAACATCTTCCCTGGTCCAACACCTTAAAGCCACAGGACATGAAATTGACTTTAAAAATACCAGAACCATTGCCAAAAGTGAACATTTGAATAACAGAATAATCAGAGAAGCCATCGAGATAGAAAAACGCCCACACAGCATGACAAAGCGAATGATACCTCCCCGCCTACCAGCCATTTGGAAACCTGCCTTATTGACAAACGACTCCCTAACTCCCCAAAATCTTAAACCCCTCTGCAACTCAGACTAACCTGAGCACAACCAACAGACACTGCCCCCATCCAATCAGAGCACAGCCAGCACTAACATTCAGACACACCACTCCACCCAATCAGAACACAGCCAAGCTCCCACCCAAGTCAGTTCATACCTCACTGGCAGTTAAAAGGAAGAAACAGCTAAAAAACCACACATTGCTGCTCAAAGCAGAAGCTAAACACCAGCCTGAAGATGAAGAATGGGACTTCGTCGAAACGTCGCCAAGACACTTCCAATTTTACGCAGGAGAAAACCCGAACAACCAAAGACCTACATACAAATACCCGCGAAAACCTCAGAAAACAAATATCGAACCTCTACGGGAGGAAATCCACCATCTGACCAGGACCTATGAAAAACTTGAAGTCCAAAGAGCTTCCATTTTATGTGACCTTGCATTCCTACGCAACTGCCGAGATCAAAAGCTAATCCCCACATGTTTCCAACTGAAATTCCACTCCAACTCTGCAGCCACCAAACGGATCCTGAAAAGAACAGAATTGGCCCTAATCAGAAATGAACTTCACACAAAAAGATTCCTCCTAGACCGAATTAACAAATATCTCCTCACACTCCACCTCAAACTCAGCAACAAGATCCACCCCGCACTTTGGGACAAATCCAAACAACTCGCCGTCTGGAGAGCCGAAACACAGACCACCCTCAAGACAGTTACACACACCAACAAACTCCGAAGACTACAAGAACGCCAGAAACAACCCTCACTCCCTACAGCCGCCACAGAAACAAACAGTGCATTAACATCTCAGCTAGGACCCACCAGCCGCAAAAACCATGTCCCTTTCCCAAAGGATTCAACTTTGCAGTCGCTCCCAACACATCCCACTGAAACCATTATATGTGGAGTTGAAACCAGCCTAACCAAAATCAACCCCGACGACGCTAACAGAATCAGACTCGAAATCACCAACATCCTCTGTACCAGCAAGCCACCCAAAATCAACTTACCCAAAGAGGAACAGACAGCACTACGTAACCTGAAAGAAGACACCAGCATAATAATCCTACCAGCAGACAAGGGCAACGCCACGGTGGTTATGAACACATCTGACTACCAAACCAAATTAACCAACCTACTCCAAGACTCCACATACAAACCCCTAAATACAGATCCCACCACCTACCTGGAAAAAACCACCAGATCCAAAATAAAAGCCTCCCCATTAGCGAAGAGATCCAGCAAAGAATCATTCCCAGAGAGAAATCATCCAGATGCCCTAAACTCTATGGTCTCCCCAAGATACACAAAGAAGGAACCCCACTCAGACCTATAGTCAGCTCCATAGGCTCTCCTCTACAAAACCTAGCCAAATTTCTCGCCAAACAACTACAGCCCTATGCAGAATCCATCACCTCACACGTAAAAAACGTCATTCCGTTTTATAGAGGATCATAAAGAAACAAGCCTACAGCCCAGCGACTACTAGTGAGCTTCGATTCATATCCCTCTTCAACCCAAGTGCCAATCAAAGAAGCCTTGACAGCCATCCCAAAAAAATATAACCCCCCCAAACACATCCTAGATCTGACCACCACTGCCTATCCAACACATACTTCATCTATATTGGACAAAAATACAAACAAATAGAAGGAGCACCCATGGGATCACCCCTCTCACTTGTCATTGCAAACCTCTACATGGAACACTTTGAAACCCAAACTCTAGAAAAATCTGATCACAAACCCAAACTCCAGCTCAGATACGTAGATGACACCTTCATAATCTGGCCACATGGGAAAAAAAACTGGACAACTTCCTCACACACCTCAACAGCCTCCACCCCAAAATACAGTCACCATGGAAACAGAAGCTAACAACAACTTCCCTTCCTGGATGTCTTAGTCTACAAGAAATCATGGCTCCCTAGACACACCATCTACTCAGTAAGAAACACACTACAACTCTCTATCTGCACAGCTCTCTCACACCACGCACCCGCACAGATCAACTCTGTAGCCAGACACTCATCTCCAGAACAAACGCTTCACTGACTAACAACACCTAAACCCGAACTACACCTCTCAACAACAATGTTTTTACGAAACATCCATGGATTCCATAGAATAAGATTACAAACTCCTAATCCAAAAGAAACCCCCCACCAAAATCCAAGACAGAGAACAAGGAACGGCAAAGCCTCCTCCATCGTTAAAAGGCACCACTACAGAATCAAAGATCCTTCATAAACACAACATCCAAACCGCATTCGGCACAAACAGAAAAATATCCACCATCCTTAGAAACCCCAAAGATAAAATTGAATTAGAAAATCAAGGAGTATACGAAATCCCATGCACCACTTTTCACACCACATACATCGGACAAACCAACAGAAGAATAAGTGCACGCATTGAAGAACATAAGAACTCAGTCAAAAAAGAGGAACCAACATCTTCCCTGGTCCAACACCTAAAGCCACAGGACATGAAATTGACTTTAAAAATACCAGAACCATTGCCAAAAGTGAACATTTTAATAACAGAATAATCAGAGAATCCATCGAGATAGAAAAACGCCCACACAGCATGAACAAGCGAGATGATACCTCCCGCCTACCAGCCATTTGGAAACCTGCCCTTATTGACAAACGACTCCCTAACCCCAAAATCTTAAACCCCTCTGCAACTCAGACTAACCTGAGCACAACCAAACAGAACACTCCCCCAGCCAATCAGAGCACAGCCCAGCCCCTAACCATTCAAAACACACCTCCACCCAATCAGAACACAGCCAAGCTCCCATC